>NW_028244448.1:0-92154 GCF_964263255.1 Lissotriton vulgaris | reverse complement strand
GGCTCTAAGTGGGTATGTCACTGTGAACATGAGTATATGATTGGATCTCCAAGAAGGTGCATGAGTTTCTGAGTGGGTCTTTATATGGGTGAGTCACTCTCTGAGTAAGTCTTTAAGTGGATGCATAAGACCCTGAATAGATATGTGAGTAGTTACACGAGTATCTGACTAGTTATGTGACTGGATGTATAAGTATGTGGTTGGGTATGTAAATGGGTGTATAAGTATCTGAGTGAGTTTGTGAGTGTGTATATGAGACTGTGATAGTGACTGAGTGTGTACAAATATATAAGTATTTTTTTTGTTTTACATTTCCACCAATATTCTTGGTGTTGCTGTGATCTTCACAATGTCCCCGCTATGTTACATGAGGGGGCTACGCTGCCGGGAGCATCCCCATCGGGAATATTACACGCGATTAAAAGAATACATTTTGGATACATAACTTGTGTCACAAATATCCCCATTTCCCATACATGGGATCAGAGTATCTCCACCCTGACCGTTTATATTAGTTTTGACACAAATTGTCAGCCCCGGGGACCATTCCTGGTTAAAATGGCACCCGCAACTATATGTTCAGATTGTCTCGAGCCAATCAGATCATTCCAGCTGGCGTGCGCTTTCACAATTTACCTCGAACACGCCATAACCGCGATCACAGTGAACTA
This sequence comes from Lissotriton vulgaris, assembly GCF_964263255.1. Classification (NCBI taxonomy): domain Eukaryota; kingdom Metazoa; phylum Chordata; class Amphibia; order Caudata; family Salamandridae; genus Lissotriton; species Lissotriton vulgaris. The sequence goes on along the minus strand of NW_028244448.1, from coordinate 91,483 downwards.
GCTGGAAAATATCTGTGACCAGAGATATCACTATATCGTTTGGATTTAATTTTACAAAAAAAACTAAACAGATTTGCACCAAATAAAAAAAGCACAAACTGCAATACAACATCTACCTTTCTGCCAAATTTGGTGTAATTCCATCAAGCGGTTCGGTCTTTAGGTTCGACAATTCGTTCCTATTGAAATTAACATTACAAACACACCCATATTTTGCTCCCCTATTTCTAACTATAACTCGCGCCCCCACAATGCACCGCAAGAGGGGTTCAGAAAGAGGCAAAAGAGGTGCAGAAAGAGCAACAGAGGCGCAGAAAGAGGCAAGAGAACTGTAGAGAGAGGCAAGAGAGGTGCAGAATGAGGCAAGACAGGTACAGAAACAGTGAAGCAGGGTGTAGAAAGAGTCGAGAGGTGTCCAGAAAGAAGCAAGAGAAGTACAAAAAGTAGCAACAGAGGTGCAGAGAAAGGCAAGAGTGGTAGAGACAGAGGCAAGAGAAATGCAGAAAGAAGCAACAGAGATGCAGAAAGAGGCCAGAGAACTGCAGAAAGTGGGAACAGGGGTGCAAAAAGAGATAAGAGAGGTGCAGAAAGAAGCAAGAGAAGTACAGAAAGAACCAACAAACGTGGATAATGAAGGAACATGGGTGCAGGAAGTTGCAAGGGAGATACACATAGAGGGAAGAGGGGTACAGAAAGGGGGTACAGAAAGAGGAACAAGGGCACAGAATGATGCAAGAGAGGTACAGAAGGAAGCACGTGAGGCGCAGATAGAAGCAACAGAGATGCAGAAAGAGAAAAAAGAATAGCAGAAAGAGGCAAGAGAAGTGCAGAAACATGCAAAAGAGGTGCGGGAGAAGGGAACAGGGGTTCAGAAAGAGGCAAGAGAGGTACAGAAAGAGGAAAGAGGGTTGCAGAAAGAGGAAGAACGCTGTAGAAAGAGGCAAGAGAGGTGCAGAAAGAGAAAGAAATGTGCAGGAAGAAGCAAGACAAGCAAAGAAAAAAGCAATAAAAGTGCATAAAGAGAAAAAGCAGAAAGAGGCATAAGAAATGCAAAAAGAGTAAGACAGGAGCGATACAGAAAGAGGCAAATGAGGTGTGGAAAGAGGCAAGAGAGGTGCAGAAAGAGGCAAGAAATGTGCAGAAACAGGAAAGAGAAGTGCAGAAAGAGGCACAAGAGGTGCAGAAACAGGCAACTGTGATACAGAAGGAGGCAAGAGGGATGCATAAAGAAGCAAGTGAGGTGCAGATAGAGGCAAGTGAGGTGCAGGAAGAAGAGAGTGAGATGCAGAAAGAGGCAAGTGAGGTACAGAAAGAAGAGAGTGAGGTGCAGAAAGAGGCAAGTGAGGTACATAAAGAAGGAAGAGAAGTGCAGAAAAAGGGAAGTGACGTAATGAAAGAAGGGTGAGGTGCAGAAAGAGGCCAATAGGTGCAGCAAAAGGCAAGAGAGGTGCAGAAAGGAACAAGAGAACTGCAGAAAGAGGCAAAAGAGGTACAAAAACATGCAAGAGAGGTGTAGAAAGAAGGAACGGGGTGCAGAAAGAGGCAAGAGAGGTGCAAAAAGAGGGAAGAGGGATGCAGAAAGAAGTAAAAGGGCTACAGAAAGAAGCTGGAGAGGTGTAGAAAGAAGCAAGAGAATCGCAGAAAGAAGCAACAGCGATGCAGAAAGAGTTAAGGGGGTACAGAAAGATGCAAGAGAAGTGTAGAACGACGCAACCGTGATACAGAAAGAGGCAAGAGGGGGTTCAGAGAGAAAAGAGAGGTGCATAAACATACAACAAAGGTGTACAGAGGGAACAGGTATTCAGAAAGAGACGAGAGAGAGATACAGAAAGAGGGGAGATGGGTGCAGAAAGAGGCTAGAGGGGTACACAAAGAAGCAAGAGGTGCAAAAAGAAGCAAGAGAAGTGCAGAAAGAACCAACAGAGGTACAGAAAGAGGCAAGAGGGTTGCAGAAAGAGGCAGGAGAGGTGCAAAAAGAAGCAACAGAGGTGCAGAAAGCGGCAAGGAAACTGTAGAAGGAGGTAAAAGAGGTGCAGAAAGAGGCAAGACAAGTACATAAAGACGGAAGAGGGGTACAGAAAGAGGCAAGAGGGATACAGAAAGAAGCAAAAGAGGTGCAGAAAGAAGCAAGAGAAGTGCAGAAAGAACCAACAGAGGTGCGCAGAGAGGCAAGAGTGGTGCAGAAAGAGTCAAGAGAAATGTAGAAATAAGCAACAGAGATGCATAAAGAGGCCAGATAAGTACAGAAATAGGGAACAGTGGTGCAACAAGAGGTAAGAGAGGTACAGAAAGACAGAAAAGGGGTGTATAAAGAGGCAAGAGGGATGCAGAAAGAAGCAATAGAGGTGAGAAAGAAGCAAGTGAGGTACATAGAGAAGGAACAGGGGTACAGATAGAGGCAAGGGAGGTACAGATAGAGGGAAGAGGGGTACAGAAGGAGGAACAAGGGGTGCAGAATCATGCAAGAGAAGTACTGAAAGTAGCAACAGAGGTGCAGAGAAAGGCAAGGGTGGTACAGACAGAGGCAAGAGAAGTGCATAAAGAAGCAACAGAGATGCAGAAAGAGACCAGAGAACTGCAGAAAGTGGGAACAGGGGTGCAAAAAGAGATAAGAGAGGTGCAGAAAGAACCAACAAACGTGGATAATGAAGGAACATGGGTGCAGAAAGTGGCAAGGGAGATACACATAGAGGGAAGAGGAGTACAGAAAGAGGAACAAGGGCACAGAATGATGCACGAGAGGTACAGAAGGAAGCACGTGAAGTGCAGATAGAAGCAACTGAGATGCAGAAAGGGAAAAAAGAATAGCGGAAAGAGGCAAGAGAGGTGCGGAAAAAGGGAACAGGGGTGCAGAAAGAGGCAAGAGAGGTACAGAAAGAGGAAAGAGGGTTGCAGAAAGAGGAAGAACACTGTAGAAAGAGGCAAGAGAGGTGCAGAAAGAGGCAAGAAATGTGTAGAAACAGGAAAGAGGAGTGCAGAAAGAGGCACAAGAGGTGCAGAAACAGGCAACAGAGATGAACAAATAGGGAAGAGGGGTACAGAAGGAGGCAAGAGGGATGCATAAAGAAGCAAGTGAGGTGCAGATAGAGGCAAGTGAGGTGCAGGAAGAAGAGAGTGAGCTGCAGAAAGAGGCAAGTGAGGTACAGAAAGAAGAGAGTGAGGTGGAGAAAGAGGCAAGTGAGGTACAAAAAGAAGCAAGAGTAGTGCAGAAAAAGGGAAGTGACGTGCAGAAAGAAGACTGAGGTGCAGAAAGAGGCCAATAGGTGCAGTTAAAGGCAAGACAGGTGCAGAAAGGAACAGGAGAACTGCAGAAAGAGGCAAAAGAAGTACAAAAACATGCAAGAGAGGTGTAGAAAGAAGGAACGGGGTGCAGACAGAGGCAAGAGAGGTGCAAAAAGAGGGGAGAGGGATGCAGAAAGAAGTAAAAGGGCAACAGAAAGAAGCAGGAGAGGTATAGAAAGAAACAAGAGAAGTGCAGAAAGAAGCAACTGTGATACAGAAAGAGGCAAGAGGGGTGCAGAGAGAGACAAGAGAGGTGCATACAAATCCAACAAAAGTGTACAGAGGGAACAGGTATTCAGAAAAAGACAAGAGAGATACAGAAATAGGGAAGATGTGTGCAGAAAGAGGCAAGAGGGGTACACAAAGAAGCAAGAGGTGCAAAAAGAAGCAAGAGAAGTGCATAAAGAACCAACAGAGGTACAGAAAGATGCAAGAGGGCTGCAGAAAGAGGCAGGAGAAGTGCAAAAAGAAGCAACAGAGGTGCGGAAAGAGGCAAGGAAACTGTAGAAGGAGGTAAAAGAGTCGCAGAAAGAGGCAAGACAAGTACAGAAAGAGGGAAGAGGGGTACAGAAAGAGGCAAGAGGTTTACAAAAAGAAGCAAAAGAGGTGCAGAAAGAAGCACGAGAAGTGCAGAAAGAACCAACAGAGGTGCACAGAGAGGCAAGAGTGGTGCAGAAAGAGTCAAGAGAAGTGCAGAAATAAGCAACAGAGATGCATAAAGAGGCCAGAGAAGTACAGAAATGGGGAACAGTGGTGCAACAAGAGGTAAGAGAGGTACAGAAAGACAGAAAAGGGGTGTATTAAGAGGCAAGAGGGATGCAGAAAGAAGCAAGAGAGGTGAGAAAGAAGCACGTTAGGTGCATAAAGAAGGAACAGGGGTACAGATAAAGGCAGGGAGGTACAGATAGAGGGAAGAGGGGTACAGAAAGAGGAACAAGGGGTGCAGAATGATGCAAGAGAGGTATAGAAGGAAGCAAGAGAAGTGCACATAGAAGCAATAGGGGTGCAGAAAGCGGCAAGAGAATAGCATACAGAAGCAAGAAAGGTGCAGAAAGAGGCAAGAGAGGTACAGAAAGAGGGAACAGGGATACAGAAAGAGGGAAGAGTGATGCAGGAAGTGGAAAGAGGGATGCAGAAAGAAGCATGAGAGGTGAGAAAGAAGCAAGTGAAGTACAGGAAGAAAAAGTATAGGTGCACAAAGAAGGAACAGAGGTACAGAAAGAGGCAAGGGAGGTACAAATAGAGGGAAGAGGGCCACAGAAAGAGGAAAGAGGGTTGCAGAATGATGCAAGAAAGGTACAGAAGAAAGCAAGAGAAGTGCAGATAAAGGCAATAGGAGTGCAGAAAGAGGCAAGACAGACAGAAGCAAGAGAGGTGAAGAACCATGCAAGAAGGGTGTAGAAAGAGGCAGGAGAGGTGCAGAAAAACAGAAGAGGGATGAAGAAAGAGGCAAGAGGGGTGCAGAAACAAGCATAAGAAGTGTAGAAAGAAACAACAGAGGTGAAGAAAGAGGCAAGACAAGTACAGAAAGAGGGAAGAGGGGTACAGAAAGAGGTAAGAGGGGTACAGAAAGAAGCAAAAGAGGTGCAGAAAGAAGCAAGAGAAGTGCAGATAGAGGCAAGTGAGGTGCAGGAAGAAGAGAGTGAGCTGCAGAAAGAGGCAAGTGAGGTACAGAAAGAAGAGAGGGAGGTGGAGAAAGAGGCAAGTGAGGTACAAAAAGAAGCAAGAGTAGTGCAGAAAAAGGGAAGTGACGTGCAGAAAGAAGACTGAGGTGCAGAAAGAGGCCAATAGGTGCAGTTAAAGGCAAGACAGGTGCAGAAAGGAACAAGAGAACTGCAGAAAGAGGCAAAAGAGGTACAAAAACATGCAAGAGAGGTGTAGAAAGAAGGAACGGGGTGCAGACAGAGGCAAGAGAGGTGCAAAAAGAGGGAAGATGGATGCAGAAAGAAGTAAAAGGGCTACAGAAAGAAGCAGGAGAGGTATAGGAAGAAGCAAGAAAAGCAGAGAAAGAAGCAACAGCGATGCAGAAAGAGGTAAGGGGGTACAGAAAGATGCAAGAGAAGTGTAGAACGAAGCAACCGTGATACAGAAAGAGGCAAGAGGGGTGCAGAGAGAGACAAGAGAGGTGCATACACATACAACAAAAGTGTACAGAGGGAACAGGTATTCAGAAAGAGACAAGAGAGATACAGAAATAGGGAAGATGTGTGCAGAAAGAGGAAAGAGGGGTACACAAAGAAGCAAGAGGTGCAAAAAGAAGCAAGAGAAGTGCATAAAGAACCAACAGAGGTACAGAAAGATGCAAGAGGGTTGCAGAAAGAGGCAGGAGAGGTGCAAAAAGAAGCAACAGAGGTGCAGAAAGAGGCAAGGAAACTGTAGAAGGAGGTAAAAGAGGCGCAGAAAGAGGCAAGACAAGTACAGAAAGAGGGAAGAGGGGTACAGAAAGAGGCAAGAGGTTTACAGAAAGAAGCAAAAGAGGTGCAGAAAGAAGCACGAGAAGTGCAGAAAGAACCAACAGAGGTGCACAGAGAGGCAAGAGTGGTGCAGAAAGAGTCAAGAGAAGTGTAGAAATAAGCAACAGAGATGCATAAAGAGGCCAGAGAAGTACAGAAATAGGGAACAGTGGTGCAACAAGAGGTGAGAGAGGTACAGAAAGACAGAAAAAGGGTGTATAAAGAGGCAAGAGGGATGCAGAGAGAAGCAAGAGAGGTGAGAAAGAAGCACGTTAGGTGCATAAAGAAGGAACAGGGGTACAGATAGAGGGAAGAGGGGTACAGAAAGAGGAACAAGGGGTGCAGAATGATGCTAGAGAGGTATAGAAGGAAGCAAGAGAAGTGCACATAGAAGCAATAGGGGTGCAGAAAGAGGCAAGAGAATAGCAGACAGAAGCAAGAAAGGTGCAGAAAGAGGCAAGAGAGGTACAGAAAGAGGGAACAGGGATACAGAAAGAGGGAAGAGTGATGCAGGAAGTGGAAAGAGGGATACAGAAAGAAGCAAGAGAGGTGAGAAAGAAGCAAGTGAAGTACAGGAAGAAAAAACATAGGTGCACAAAGAAGGAACAAAGGTACAGAAAGAGGCAAGGGAGGTACAGATAGAGGGAAGAGGGGCACAGAAAGAGGAAAGAGGGTTGCAGAATGATGCAAGAAAGGTACAGAAGAAAGCAAGAGAAGTGCAGATACAGGCAATAGGAGTGCAGAAAGAGGCAAGAGAATAGCAGACAGAAGCAAGAGAGGTGAAGAACCATGCAAGAAAGGTGTAGAAAGAGGCAGGAGAGGTGCAGAAAAACAGAAGAGGGATGAAGAAAGAGGCAAGAGGGGTGCAGAAACAAGCATAAGAAGTGTAGAAAGAAACAACAGAGGTGAAGAAAGAGGCAAGACAAGTACAGAAAGAGGGAAGAGGGGTACAGAAAGAGGTAAGAGGGGTACAGAAAGAAGCAAAAGAGGTGCAGAAAGAAGCAAGAGAAGTGCAGAAAGTACCAACAGAGGTTCGCAGAGAGGCAAGAGTGGTGCAGAAAGAGTCAAGATAAGTGTAGAAATAAGCAACAGAGATGCATAAAGAGGCCAGAGAAGTACAGAAATATGGAACAGGGGTGCAAGAGGAGGTAAGAGAGATACAGAAAGAGAGAAAAGGGGTGTATAAAGAGGCAAGAGGGATGCAGAAAGAAGCAAGAGAGGTGAGAAAGAAGTAAGTGAGGTGCATAAAAAAGGAACAGGGGTACAGATAGAGGTCAGGGAGGTATAGATAGAGGGAAGAGTGGTACAGAAAGAACAAGGGGTGCAGAATGATGCAAGAGAGGTACAGAAGGAAGCAAGAGAAGTGCACATAGAAGCAATAGTGATGCAGAAAGAGGCAAGAGAATAGCAGACAGAAGCAAGAGAGGTGCAAAAAGAGGCAAGAGAGGTAGAAAAAGAGGCAACAGGGATACAGAAAGAGGGAAGAGTGATGCAGAAAGAAGCGAGAGAGGTGAGAAAGAAGCAAGAGAAGTACAGGAAGAACAAACAGAGGTACATAAAGAAGGAACAGAGGTACAGAAAGAGGCAAGGGAGGTACAGATAGAGGAAAGAGGGGCACAGAAAGAGGAACAAGGGGTGCCGAATGATGCAAGAAAGGTACAGAAGAAAGCAAGAGAAGTGCAGATACAGGAAATTGGAGTGCAGAAAGAGGCAAGAGAATAGCATACAGAAGCAAGAGAGGTGAAGAACCATGCAAGAGGGGTGCAGAAAGAGCCAGTAGAGGTGCAGAAAGACAGAAGAGGGATGCAGAAAGAGGCAAGAGGGGTGCAGAAACAAGCATTAGAAGTGCAGAAAGAAACAACAGAGGGGAAGAAAGAGGCAAGAGAACTGCAGAAAAAAAGGAAGAGGTGTGCAGAAAGAGGCAAGAGAGGTACAGAAAGAGACAAGAGAGATGCAGAAAGAGGGAAAAGGGTTCAGAAAGAGGCAAGAGGGGCGCAGATAGAAGCAAGAGAGGTACATAGAGAAAAAATAGAAATGCAAAAAGAAACAACAGAGGTGCAAAAGACGCCTGGGAAATGCCGAGATAGGGGTGCAGAAAATGGTAAGAGGGGAGCAGAAAGAGGCAAGAGAGGTGTATAAAGAAGCAAGAGAAGTACAGACAGAAGCAACAGAGTTACTGAAACAGGCAATAGAGATGCAGAAAGAATCAACAGAGGTGCATAAAGAGGCAAGAAAGGTTCAGAAACAAGAAAGAGGGATACAGAAAGAGGCAAGGGAGGTGTAGAAAGAAGCAAGAGAGGGGTAGAAAGAAGCAAGAGAAGTGCAGTAAGAACCAACAGATGCACAGAAAGAGGCAAGAGGGGTGCAGAAAGAGGCAATAGAAGTCTAGAAAGAAGCAATTGAGGTGCAGAAAGAGGTAACAGAACAGCAGGAAGAGTCACAAGAGGTGCAGAATGAGGGAACAGGGGTGCAGAAAGACGGAAGAGGGATCCAGAAAGAAGCAAGTGGGGTACAGAAAGAGGCAAGAGGGTGCCGAAACAAGCAAGAGAAGTGCAGAAAGAAACAAAAGAGGTGCAGAAAGAAGCTAGAGAACTGCAGAAAGAGGGAAGATGGGTGCAGAAAGAGGCAAGAAGGATGCATAAAGAGGCAAGACTGGTGCAGAATGAGGGAAGAGGGGTGCAGAAAGAGGCAAGAGGGGTGCATAAAGAATCAAGTGAGGTGTAGAAAGTGTGCAAGAGAGGTACAGAAAGAAGCAGGAGGGGCGCAGAAACTGACAAGAGAGGTGCAGAAAGAGGCAATAGATGTGCAGAAAGAGGGAGAGAGGCTCAGAAAGAGGCAAGAGGGGTGCAGAAAGAAGAAAGAGAAGTGCTGAAAGAAGCAACAGAGGTGTAGACAGATGCAAGACAAATGCAGAAAGAGGCAAGAGAGGTACAGAAAGAGGCAAGAGAGGTGCAGAAAGAGAAGAGAGGGGTGGTAAAAGAGTCAAGAGGGTAGCAGAAAGAATGAAGAGAGGTGCATAAAGAAACAAAAGAAGTGCTGAATGAAGCAACAGAGGTGCAGAAAGAAGCAAGAGAAGGAGAGAACGAGGCAAGAAATGTGCATAAAGATGCAAGAGAAGTGCAGACAGAAGCAAGTGAGGTGCAGAACGAGGCAAGAGAGGTGCAGAAAGAGAAAGAAAGGTGAAGAAAAAGGAAGAAAGGTGCAGAAAGAGGCAAGAGAAGTGCTGGAAGAGGCAAGAGAAGTGCCAAAAGAAGCAAGAGTTACAGTAAGAGACCATAGAGGTGCAGAAAGAAGCAACAGAAGTACAGAAAGAGGGAAGAGGGATACAGAAAGAAGAAAATGAGGTGCAGAAAGAGGCAAGAGAGGCACAGAAAGAGGGAAGAGGGTGCAGAAAGAAGAATGAGAAGTACAGAAAGAAGCAACAGAGGTGCAGCAAGTAGCAAGAGAAGTACAGAAAGAAGCAACAGAGATACAGAAATGAGCAAGAGAAGTGCAGAAAGAAGCAAGCGAGGAACAGAAATTAGAAAGAGAGGTGCAGAAAGTGGCAACAGTGGTGCAGAAATTGTCAAGAGAGGTACAGAAAGAGGCAAGAGAGATGCAGAAAGAGGGAGAGGGGTTCCGAAGGAGGCAAGAGGGATGCAGAAAGAAGCAAGAGAGATACAGAAGTAAGAAAGAGAAATGCAGAAAGAAGCAACAGAGGTGCAGAAAGGTGCAAGAGAAATGCAGAAAGAGGGGCGCAGAAAGAGGCAAGAAAGGTACAGAAAGAGGGAAGAGGGGTGAAGAAAGAGGCAAGAGGGAGCAGAAAGAAGCCAGAGAGGTTCATAAAGAAACAAAAGAAGTGCTGAATGAGGCAAGAGGGATGCAGAAAGAGGCAAGTGAGGTGCAGAAAGAAGCAAGAGAGGTGCAGAAAGAGGAAGAATGTGAAGAAAAAGGAAGAAAAGTGAAGAAAGATCCAAGAGAGTACAGAAAGAAGCAACAGAGTTACTGGAAGAGGCAATAGAGGTGCAGAAAGAAGCAACAGATGCGCATAAAGAGGTAAGAGAGGTACAGAAAGAGGAAAAAGGGTACAGAAAGAAGCAAGAGACGTGCAAAGAAAACCCTAGAGGTGTAGAAAGAGGGAACAGGGGTGCAGAAAGACAGAAAAGGGATGCAAAAACAGGCAAGAGGGGTGCAGAAAGATGCAAGAGGGGTGCATAAACAAGCATGAGAAGTGCAGAAAGAAACAACAGAGGTGCAGAAAGAGGCAAGAGAACTGCAGAAAGAGGGAGGAAGGGTGCAGAAAGAGGCAATAAGGGTGCAAAAAGAGGTAAGAAGGGTGCATAAAGAGGCAAGACTGATGCAGAAAGAGGGAAGATGAGTGCCTAAAGAGGGAAGATGGGTACAGAAAGAAGCAAGAGAGGTGTAGAAAGAAGCAAGAGAAGTGCGGAAAGAAGCAAAGGAGATGCACAAAGAGGCAAAAAAGTGCACAAAGAAGTAAGAGAGGTGCAGAAAGTGGCACGAGAGGTGCAAAAAGGTGCAAGAGGGGTGCAAAAATTAACAAGAGAGGTGTATAAAGAAACAACAGATGTGCAGAAAGAGGCAAGAGAACTGCAGAAAGATGGAAGAGGGGTGCAGAAAGAGCAAGAAGGGTGCAAAAAGAGGCAAGAAGGGTACAGAAAGAGGTAAGACTGATGCAGAAAGAAGAAAGAGGAGTGCAGAAAGAGGCAAGATGGGTGCAAAACAGAAGCAAGAGAGGTGTAGAAAGAAGCAAGAGAAGTTCAGAAAGAAGCAACGCAGATGCAGAAAGAGGCAAAAGAAGTGCAGAAAGAAGCAAGAGATGTGCAGAAAGTGACAAGAAATGGGCATAAAGAAGCAAGAGAGGTGCAGAAAGAGGGAGAGGGGCTCAGAAAGAGGCAAGAGGGTTCAGAAAGAAGCAACAGAGATACAGAAAGAAGAAAGAGAAGTGCAGAAAGAAGTAACAGAGGTGCAGAAAGATGCAAGAGTAATGCAGAAAGAGACACGAGAGTTGCATAAAGAGGCAAGTGAGTTGCAGAAAGGGTGAAGAGGGGTGGAGAAAGAGGCAAGAGGGGAGCAGAAACAAGAGATGTGCATAAAGAAACAAAAGAAGTGCAGAACGAAGCAAGAGAGGGGCAAAAAGTGGCAAGAGAGGTGCAGAAAGAAGCAAGAGGGGTACAGAAATTAGCAGCAGATGTGTAGAAAGCGGTAAGAGAGATGCAGAAAGAAACAAACAGAAGTGCAGAAAGAGGCAAGAGAACTCCAGAAAGAGGGAAGAGGGGTGCAGAAAGAGGCAAGAGGGATGCAGAAACAAGCAAGATAAGTGCAGAAAGAAACAACAGAGGTGCAGAAAGAGGCAAGAGAACTGCAGAAAGAGGCAAGAAGGGTGCAGAAAGAGGCAATAAGGGTGCAGAAAGAGGTAAGAAGGGTGCAGAAAGAGGGAAGAGGAGTGGGGAAAGAGGCAAGATGGGTGCAGAAAGAAGCAAAAGGGGTGCAGAAAGAAGTAAGAGGGGTCCAGAAAGTGGCAAGAGGGCTACAGAAAGAAGCAAAAGGGGTGCAGAAATAAGCAAGAGAGGTGTAGAGAGAGGCAAGAGAGGTACAGAAAGAAACAACAGAGGTGCAGAAAGAGGCAAGAGAACTGCATAAAGAGGAAAGAGGGGTGCAGAAAGAGGCAAGAAGGATGCAGAAAGAGGCAAGAAGGGTACAGAAAGAGGTTAGACTGATACATAAAGACGGAAGAGGAGTACAGAAAGAGGCAAGATGGGTGCAGAAAGAAGCAAGAGAGGTGTAGAAAGAAGCAAGAGAGATGCAGAAAGAGGCAAAAGAAATAACAAAAGAAGCAAGAAAAGTGCAGAAAGTGACAAGAGAGGTGCAGAAAGAAGCAAGAGAGGTGCAGAAACAGGGAGAGGGGCTCAGAACGAGGCAAGAGGGGTGCAGAAAGAAGCCACAGAGATACAGAAAGAAGAAAGAGAAGTGCAGAAAGAAACATCCTCCTCAGGGACCTGAACTTCCACCTCGAGAACAACAAAGACACCAACTCCACCAACCTGATTGACAACCTAGCCACACACGGAGGCTTCGCGTACTGGAACCGAGTAGGTTTACAGTCTTGCAACAATCTTCATTGAAATGACGGAGAATCGCCGTCTTGGTTCATCCGAAGCCATGAAGCGAGAGATACCGCTTTGAGTGTTTTTTTCTGAATTCAGGATTAAATACACCTTTTCACATTCAGACCATTATTTGCGGTCTGCAAATTACTTAAGGGTAGGGCGCACCTTAGCGCGTGCGTACCGCCCCTTGTAATACACACGGTCCTGACGAAAACCAAAGAATTTTTATATTGGTTGAAACTTGTAGACCTAGTTTACTTTATTATTTCATGTCACATAGCACACTTGGCTATTTTTACAACGGTTTTTAATATAACACTTCTCTAGACACCAAAGCCCTCCTAGTTGGGCAAAGGTGCCACATTTGTTTTTATTAGGGTTCAGACGCTCAAGAATAAAGTCTTGAACGGAGTAGAGAGAAGAGAGGTGTAGAAAGAAGCAAGAGAAGTTCAGAAAGAAGCAACGCAGATGCAGAAAGAGGCAAAAGAAGTGCAGAAAGAAGCAAGAGATGTGCAGAAAGTGACAAGAAAGGGGCATAAAGAAGCAAGAGAGGTGCAGAAAGAGGGAGAGGGGCTCAGAAAGAGGCAAGAGGGTTCAGAAAGAAGCAACAGAGATACAGAAAGAGAAAGAGAAGTGCAGAAAGAAGTAACAGAGGTGCAGAAAGATGCAAGAGAAATGCAGAAAGAGACACGAGAGTTGCATAAAGAGGCAAGTGAGTTGCAGAAAGGGTGAAGAGGGGTGGAGAAAGAGGCAAGAGGGGAGCAGAAACAAGAGATGTGCATAAAGAAACAAAAGAAGTGCAGAACAAAGCAAGAGAGGGGCAAAAAGTGGCAAGAGAGGTGCAGAAAGAAGCAAGAGGGGTACAGAAATTAGCAGCAGATGTGTAGAAAGCGGTAAGAGAGATGCAGAAAGAAACAACAGAAGTGCAGAAAGAGGCAATAGAACTCCAGAAAGAGGGAAGAGGGGTGCAGAAAGAGGCAAGAGGGATGCAGAAACAAGCAAGATAAGTGCAGAAAGAAACAACAGAGGTGCAGAAAGAGGCAAGAGAACTGCAGAAAGAGGCAAGAAGGGTGCAGAAAGAGGCAAGAAGGGTGCAGAAAGAGGTAAGAAGGGTGCAGAAAGAGGGAAGAGGAGTGGGGAAAGAGGCAAGATGGGTGCAGAAAGAAGCAAAAGGGGTGCAGAAAGAAGTAAGAGGGGTGCTGAAAGTGGCAAGAGGGCTACAGAAAGAAGCAAAATGGGTGCAGAAACAAGCAAGAGAGGTGTAGAGAGAGGCAAGAGAGGTACAGAAAGAAACAACAGAGGTGCAGAAAGAGGCAAGAGAACTGCATAAAGAGGAAAGAGGGGTGCAGAAAGAGGCAAGAAGGATGCAGAAAGAGGCAAGAAGGGTACAGAAAGAGGTTAGACTGATACATAAAGACGGAAGAGGAGTACAGAAAGAGGCAAGATGGGTGCAGAAAGAAGCAAGAGAGGTGTAGAAAGAAGCAAGAGAGATGCAGAAAGAGGCAAAAGAAATGCCGAAAGAAGCAAGAAAAGTGCAGAAAGTGACAAGAGAGGTGCAGAAAGAAGCAAGAGAGGTGCAGAAACAGGGAGAGGGGCTCAGAACGAGGCAAGAGGGATGCAGAAAGAAGCCACAGAGATACAGAAAGAAGAAAGAGAAGTGCAGAAAGAAACATCCTCCTCAGGGACCTGAACTTCCACCTCGAGAACAACAAAGACACCAACTCCACCAACCTGATTGACAACCTAGCCACACACGGAGGCTTCGCGTACTGGAACCGAGTAGGTTTACAGTCTTGCAACAATCTTCATTGAAATGACGGAGAATCGCCGTCTTGGTTCATCCGAAGCCATGAAGCGAGAGATACCGCTTTGAGTGTTTTTTCCTGAATTCAGGATTAAATACACCTTTTCACATTCAGACCATTATTTGCGGTCTGCAAATTACTTGAGGGTAGGGCGCACCTTAGCGCGTGCGTACCGCCCCTTGTAATACACACGGTCCTGACGAAAACCAAAGAATTTTTATATTGGTTGAAACTTGTAGACCTAGTTTACTTTATTATTTCATGTCACATAGCACACTTGGCTATTTTTACAACGGTTTTTAATATAACACTTCTCTAGACACCAAAGCCCTCCTAGTTGGGCAAAGGTGCCACATTTGTTTTTATTAGGGTTCAGACGCTCAAGAATAAAGTCTTGAACGGAGTAGTACTGGCCCTTTTTAATATATCCTCACACATGCATAGTTAGCACATATAAAAAGAAACAATATCCAGCTCCACTGTAGTCAGGTGTCGTAGCACACCCTGTAGGCACTCGGCCTATGGGGTGGGACCCCGATGATGAAGCATGTCACCAACCAGGTTGGTGAGTGAGGGGTCTCCTTAAAGGATTATTACTGTCCTGTGAACGGTGTTGGGGCACTAAGTGCTTATGTTAACACACATTTTTGGGAAAAGCGAATCGCTGTTTTCCTCCCCTTTCAGGAGGTACTCCTTCTGTGTTATTATTTTTTTTGACAACCTAGCCAACCTCAGACTCAGACAACTTGTCACAAAACCCACCCACTCCACCGGCCAAACGCTTGACCACATCTTCTCCGCAAGACCCCACGTCTCCTTCAACCCTACCACTGAACTCCACTGGACCGACCATCGTTGCATACACTTCACCTTCAAGAAACCCACTACGCACCACCGCACCCAACAGATGCCACGCCGCTGCTGGAGCAAAGTCACTGAAAAACAGCTAACCACCACCCTCGCCCAGAGCCCACCGGCTGACCCCACCAACCCCGACACCGCCGCCCGCAACCTCAGTCAGTGGATAAACTACTTCACCAATTCCTTGCCCTAATCAAGAAATCCTCCAACACTCATACCAACAAGAATGCCAGCTGGTTTACTGAAGTCCTCCGGGCCTCCAAGCAAACCTGCCGAAAGCTGGAGAAGATCTGGCCCATAAGAACACCACCCATAGACACCATCACCTCATCAGATCCGCCAAAAGGGCCTCCTTCAAAGACCGCCTAGATGACAACGTGCACAACAGCAAAGAGCTCTTCAACATTGTGAAGGAACTCTCCAACCCCAGCTCCAACACCAACGACGTCCCACTCTCGCAAGACCTGTGCGACTCGCTGGCCACCTTCTTCCACCGCAAGATCACAGACATCCATGACAGCTTCAACGCCACAACTGCCTCGACAACCACTGAGACCTCCACCCACATAACCACCATCCGCACCAACTGCCTGCTCTCCTGGACTAACATCAACGACGACGGCACCATCAAGATCATAAACACCATCCACTCCGGATCCCTGTCAGACCCATGCCCACACCACATCTTCAACAAAGCCAGCACAGCAATCGCATCCCATCTCCAGAAAGTCATCAATACCTCCTTTGAGACAGCAACCTTCCCGGAGAGCTGGAAGCAAGCCGAGATCAACGCCTTACTCAAGAAACCCAAGGCGGACCCCAAGGACCTCAAGAACTTCTGGCCCATCTCCCTGCTCCTGTTCCCGGCAAAGGTCATCAAGAAGACCTTCAATGAACAACTGACCTGCTACCTCGAGGAGAACAACATCCTGGACCCTTCCAAGTCCGGGTTCCGCAGCAACCACAGCACCGAGACTGCCCTCATCGCCGCCACCGATGACATCAAGTCCCTGCTGGACATCGGAGAAATGGCGGTCCTTATCCTCCTGGACCTGTCTGCTGCCTTGGACACGGTCTGCCACCACATACTATGAATATGCCTCCACAACGCCGGGATCCAAGAGAAGGCCCTGGACTGGACCACCTACTTCCTTTCCGGCAGATCACAGAGCGTCCGCCTTCCACCTTCCGCTCCGAAGCCACCAAGATCATCTGTGCTGTACCCCAGGGCGCATCCCTCAGCTCAACTCTGTTTAACATCTACTTGACTCCCCTCGCCCACGTAGTCCATCAGTCTACTCCCTCACCAAGGACCCCCACACCGCCAAAACCAACCTTCATGAAGGAATGAAGACCGTCGCTGAATAGATGAGGAACAGCCGACTGAAACTGAACTCAGGCAAGATGGAGGTCCTCATCCTCGGATCCACCCCTTCGGCCTGGGATGACTCCTGGTGGCCGACCGCACTGGGAACTGCCCCAACACCCACCGACCACGCACGCACGCAACATAGGAGTCATCCTCGACTCCACCCTCTTCATGACTAAACAGGTCAACGCCATCTCCTCCGCCTGCTTTAACACCCTCCGCATGCTCTGCAGGATCTAGAAGTGGATCCCCTTTGAAACGAGAAGAACGGTCCAGGCCCTCATCAGCAGCAGGTTAGACTACGGAAACGCCCTCTACGCAGGAGCCTCGGCCAAACTCCTGAGACAGCTCCAACGCATCCAGAACGCCTCTGCATGCCTGATCCTCGACATCCCTCGCTGGAGCCACATCACACCCCACCTGAGAGACCTGCACTGTCACCCGGTCAACGAGAGGATAACATTCAAGCTCCTCACCCACGCACACAGGGCACTCCACAACACCGGACCAACGTATCTCAACAGTCGACTCAGCTTCTACACCCCCACCCGCCAGCTCCGCTTTGCCAAACTCGCCCTCGCCACAGTCTCCTGCTTCCGAAGAGCGACCTCTGGAGGAAGATCGTTCCCCCACCTCACCGCCAAGACCTGGAACACCCTCCCCATCCACCTACGGCAGACCCAAGACCTGCTGACATTCAGAAAACTCCTCAAGAACTGGCTTTTTGAGCAGTAGCAGCATTCTCCACCCCAGCGCCTTGAGACCCTCACGGGTGAGTAGTGCCCTTTCACAAATTATATGATTGATTGATTGAAAGAGGAAGAAAGGTGCAGACAGAGGCAAGAGAGGTACAGAAAGAGACAAAAGAGGTGCAGAAAGAAGTAAGAGTGGATTTTATGGCACGACACGGAGGCCATATTATGCAAATCTCCTTTATTACCACAGCTCAGTACGAATAATAGAATAGAACTTAGTGAACATTCTGAAGAGATGACCAGTCCCTCTCTGACCAGGTATTTCCTTCTTTGTTGCTGCTGCTCAGAAAGATAAGTACTACCTCTTCAAGCTTAGTAACTTAACTTATGATTAGCTTTATTTATAGCACATGGTGTATGCTTGAATGTTAAACGGAATATATATAATCTTGATATGCCACTTGAACTGTCAAAAAGGATGTATTTATCTATTTTAAGCGTGATTAAGCACTTTTTTGTCAGCAGTGACTATTTATATACTGTAAGCATGATTTAAGCACCCTTTGACAGCAGTGACTACCTACTATATTCAATCTCTTAGATCACTATGTTTTGAGTGCGAACGGTTTTGTGTTGGGGATACAACCTTCACGCGCTTTATTCACTTCAACACTGATTTATTTTGGAACGGTACGGTCCAAGTCGTGACCTGTGCACACATCATGGGTTCTGTTACCCCTTGATCGCTACACAGACTGTCCGTGTAGGCCCTCTGCTCTTATCCCACGTTCTTGTTTCAAACGGAATACTTTTGAAAAATACACCTCATGCGATGATACGCTAGAGGCCTCGTGCTGCTCCTGCACACAGCCTACCTCCACTCATCGTTGCCTGCACTGCTCTCATTCCGCTGACTCCGGGGGTCGGGCCGACTCCCTGCATACACGATTCACGGCAACACGATGGACAAAACAAGCGGCACGCATTAGCGGGCACACGGCCATGATCTCTGCAATGACACGCATTAAAGGAAAGGCAATTAGCGAGAGACCACGCACGCATGGTGACGTGCGTCACAACCATTTTGTGTACCTAACAACTGCTTATTTCGGCAATTGCGGTTACGACAACGGTCTTCTCACGATCAGCTGTACTTCAACACGATTTACTCCGTAATTTTGCGCAATTTAATCAGTAATTTTTCCGATTAAATCAAAACCTGTACCTCACTATTTTGAGAGTTTATTTAGATAAAAAAAAAGAAGGGCATATCTATTGACAATGACTACATCCCCATCTATTGACCAAAAGCTAGAAGAGCTCATCAATAAGGCTTCAGAGAAAGACTTAGGGTGAATTGACGATGCCATTAATAAAAAATTGGACTCCATTTCAAACTTATCCTCTGTCCCCTCTACTAGCAAGGTCAGTGGAGTAACTAAAACTAATAAAAAGAGAGCTATTACTGGGGCTCAATCTAAGAAGGGTGCAAAGAAGCCAAAGAGCTCTATTTCTATAGGCCCTAGGGGCGCTGACCAGATTGGTGCCTCAGGCACCCCAGATGGGCAAGATAAAGGCCTAGAGCTTCCTATCCACATCAACAGCGATGAGAGCTGTGAGGAAGAAATTGAGCTGTCGTGCTCTTCAGGTTTTAATACCGATGTGGAAGATGATCATAACAGAGGAACTGGAAGGGGCTTCTAAGGCCTCGGGGTCCATCACTATGCTCCTGGACCCATTTGGGGAAGAAATGTTCGATTCCCTACTTATTAAGCACTCTCTCTCTCCCGAATGAACCCCCTCACAACACATCGTTGACTACCTTTCCTTCTGGCTAAGAAAGAAAATACCCCAAGAAGTCAGATCTAGGCTCAGGTCTGAATGCCCACGCCCCTCCCTACCGAATAAAATTGCAATGACCCCGGAATTAGATCCCAAAGTTGTGGCTTTTATAGCCAAAGACAACCGGGACCCAAGAAAGGGTCTAGACAAAGGGTTAAAATCATGTCAAGACCGCCTTTTTGACGTTATAGGACCACTTACTAAAATATTCGAAATGACAGAATCTGCCTATGTAGGGAATAACCAAATTGATATCAAAGAACTCAGGGAATGGGTGCAAAGAGCCATATGCCTTGTTGGCAATGCGAATACTGCCATCTACACCAAAAGAAGAAAAGGAGTTCTACTTAAAATAGATCCTAAACTCATTGAATTAGCCAAAAGAGACGGAGGTGCTGACTCACAAGGACTCCTCTTTGGCGAAGATTTAATCAAAGAAATGGCTAAATATGTGAGCGCCTTCAGCTCAATACAAAAATCACAAAAAGAAATTAAAAAAGTATTCAATTATAGAGTTTTTACCAGGGCCGGGAGAATGCGGGGTCGTTTCCCCGGCCGCGGAGCACAATCCTCAAGACCCTTCAACACCAGCGGGGGAAGGTTCTCCAATAACCACGGCTCCCACCAATTCTTCCCACAAAGACAGAGAAACCGAGGACGCTCCTTCAGAGACAACGTTCCTTTTCTTCAGGTAGGAACCTTGAAAGACCATTCAGATACCCCTCCAAAGGTGGGAAGCAGACTACGCCAGTTCGCTGGGAACTGGAACTTAATAACACAAGACAGTTGGGTCTTACATACAGTAAAGGGTTACAAAATAGACTATTTAGGTGTCCCTTTTCAGACACAATGCCCTCTCGAGATCTCATTCTTACTCAAAGACAGGGACCTGGTCTCCAAAGAAGTTCAAGAATTATTAAAAAAAGGAGCAATAGTCGAGGCGGAAACGATAGGCTTCCTCAGCAATGTTTTTCTAGTGGAAAAGAAAAACAAAGAACAAAAACCCGTAATAAACCTGAAAGACTTAAATCGTTGGGTAGTCTACCAACACTTCAAGATGGAGGGTATACACCTCCTAAGAGACATTTTGAGGAAAGGGGACTGGCTCACGAGGTTAGACTTTAAAGACTCTTACCTAACAATTCCCATCTGGGAACCCCACCATAAATTCCTCCAGTTCACTTGGTTAGAAAAACTCTACCAATTTTGCAGTTTCCCCTTCGGACTATCGCCCGCCCCTTGGTGTTTTACCAAGGTACTACGCTCTGTAACCGCTTGTCACAGAGAGAGAGGGGTAAGATTGATCATATACCTAGACAACATCCTTATAATGGCCCAATCGAAAGAGACTGCATCTTTTCACTCAAACCTTACAATCCGACTTCTAGAACATCTAGGTTTCATCATAAATACAAAGAAATCTTGTACAACTCCCAGCCAACAAACACAGTTTCTAGGCTTTACGGTAGGCACTCTGAAAGCAGAACTGAAATTACCTTCCGAAAAAGTCAGGAAAGTGAGAAAAGAATTGAGGAAAGCTCTCACGAAGAAGACCTTCCCTCTAAGAGTACTAGCGAGAATCCTGGGCCTCCTATCCTCAACGATCCAAGCTATTTTCCCGGTACCCCTTCATTATCGGGCACTCCAAAGGCTAAAGGCAAACACTCTAAGATCAAACCGCTCATACTCCCAAATGATTGTTCTAGATCAAGAGTCGAATACAGAACTGCTCTGGTGGCTGAGGAATGCGGAAGCATGGAATGGCAGAGCAATTTTCGGGGAGCAACCGGATCTGATAATAGAATCAGATGTGAGCTTGGAAGGATGGGGAGCGAGATGTGGGAATTACTCAACAGTCAGTCGTTGGACCGCACGAGAGAAGAGATTGCATATCAACTGTTTAGAATTACTGGCAGGTTCATTTGCAAGTCCCTGTTTTACACCCAAAACAGCGAAATGCTGTGTGACATTACGGATGGACAATGTGTCAGCAGTCCGTTATGTCAACAAACCACCAAGTCGGACCACACTCTAAGGGCCTGACGGATCTTGCGAAGAGCTTTTGGGAATATTGTTTGAACAAAGCTATTTCGGTTATAGCAGAACACATTCCAGGGTTGAGCAATGGTGTGGCAGACTGGTACTCCAGGAATTTCAGGGACTCAAGCAAATGGAGACTAGACAGATGAACCTTTTTAACTATTCAATCGATATGGGGTCCTTACAAGACAGACCTTTTCGCGGACCGCCTGAACACACAACTGAAGGAATTCTTCATTTGGAAGCCGGACCCTCAAGCTCAGAGGGTAGATGACTGGAGGGGCCTGAATCCTTATGCCTTCCCACCCTTTGCACTGCTCCCTCCTCCATGCTCAACGCTACAACGACGATATAACTGTAATAACTCCTCTTTGGAGGTCCCAAGCCTGGTTTCCGGTCATTTTGGAATTGAGCAAAGACTTCCCAATCCTGATACCCTCCTTCAGGGAAATACTCTTAGGCCTAGAGGGAGATGTTCATCCCCTCGTATTCCAGGGTCTTCTAATTCTGACGGCATGGAAGATTTCAGGAGACAATGGCAAATCCCTGGGCTTTCGTCAAATGCTTTATTTTATTTTTTTATTTTTTTATGGGTTTTTATAGCGCTGGAATCGACTCCAACCGGAGTATCTCTGCGCTGTGATACCAAATAGAATTTCAATATGTATGCAAATGAAGGGGCAAGGGACTAGATTTTGTCAATGAACAGCAGAGTTTTCAGTTGTTTCCTGAATTTTAAATGATCTGTGCAGAGCTTAAGGGCCAGAGGAAGTTTGTTCCACAGTGTGGGCCCTGCAACAGATAAAGCTTTCCCTCCGTGTCTGGTTTTTTTTACACGAGGTACTGCCAACAGAAAATTTTCGCTAGATCTCAAAGATCTGGAGGGAGTGTAGGGGGTGAATTTCTGCTCCAGGTATGTGGGGCCATGTCCGTTTAAGCATTTATGGATAATGCAACAAATCTTAAACTTGGCCCTTTGTCGAATACTCAACCAGACTCATCTCTGAGTCATGGGCTCAAGGCACAAGGAAGGCATATCGACCGGCGTGGAGCAAATGGGTTCGCTGGTGTTTTTCAACGGGGTTACGATCCCGTTTCAACTGATCTAGTTCATGTTATTAACTACCTATCTGAACTCTTTACTTCAGGACCCTCTTATAGAACCTTCAATGTATATAGATCTGCAATTTCTGCAGGACACTTGTTGATGGACTCTCTGTTGGACAAAACTTACTTACTAAAAAGATTATGAGAAGCATGAGAGTTCTTAATCCTCCAACCGCTAAATATATTATTGCACTGGTACTCCGAACCTTATCATCCTGGGGAGAGAACTCTTATCTCTCCTTGAAACGTATCACTTTCAAACTGACTGTTTTATTATGCCTGGTATCTTTCAGAAGAACCTCCGACTTCAAAGCTTTAGATATTTCTAGCAGATCTTTTCAACCAGAGGGTGTATGTTTCTACCTTATGAAAAGAACCAAAACTTTATCTTCTTCTATCTTCTATCCTTTCTTTCCTCAAAATGAAAGACTATGCGTGGGTAAATGTCTGAAAGAGTATGAGAGAAGGACTGCTAATCTAAGATCGAATGAAACTCAATTATTAATTTCCTTTAGATTTCCCCATAAAGGAGTTTCTTCACCAACTCTGGTTAGATGGGTGAAAGGAGTTATGTGTGAAAGTGGTGTGAACACCTCCATTTTTGGAGCTCATTCCCTTAGGGGCGCTTCTGCTTCCAAAGCCTATTTCCTTGGTGGTGGTTTACAAGAAATCCTTAAGGCGGCAGACTGGTCTAGTGATAGTATGTTTAAATCTTGTTATTTTAGACCAATCTCCAATGTGATTGATAATGTCCTAATGCACTTTGAACTTGCATAATATGGCTTCAGTGTTGTGCCATAAAAATTTGATTTTTCACAGCCTGCTGAGCAGAAAATCTCGATTTTATTAAGGACACAGAGGCTAATATTATCCCGCCTCTATTTCTTTTTTGGTCTGTTTTTATAACCCACCCTTTTATTTGAACAATGTTTCGGAAATGTATTCTTCTTCTTCTTTCAGAATAAGAATCTACTTCCCTCTGGACTAGGTGTTGAAAATGTATTCGTTGGAATCCTGTTCTTTTCCTTATGTTGAACATCTTTCTTCGCAGCCTGACAAGAAGGAAGATACCTGGTCAGAGAGGGACTGGTCATCTCTTCAGAATGTTCACTAAGTTCTATTCCATTATTGCTACTGAGCTGTGGTAATAAAGGAGATTTGCATAATATTAGCCTCCGTGTCCTTAATAAAATCCAGATTTTCCGCTCAGCAGGCTGTGAAAAATCTAAATTATGCACCATTAGTACCAATTTAACACCCACGTTTAGCAATAAGTAACAAGTGACCATTCCAGCTTTGGAAAGGGCCTTCCACCATGCTATAACACTTGTCGCTCCATTTTTTGTAATGTTTGAGCCGTTTGAGCTAGAAACACAGCTTTTTTTCTTCAAATCTGCAGATTATGTGGCAGACAATGGATTATGTGCTAAATGTGTAAAATGTATAATTATGAGGAAATCGCTGCTGCCGAATAGTCGCATAATTCCAGTGGCCCTGCTCATACCTCTGACTAGGTCCGGAAGTACTCCCCAGTGGTTCCTTCTTTTTTTGTGTCTCATTGAATTTATAGTTTAGCTTCTATGGAAACGAGGAAGACTAAACCTGAGGTTACCACTGCACAACACAGACTACGATTGCACGTAATTCCTCTCCATAACACATAATCCCTTTCCACATAATTCCTATACACTAAGTGCCACACACTTTCTATCCACATAATTTCAATACATAACATACTACATAATTCCACTGCACACAACGTACATCCACTTCACTTAAAAAAACAATAATAAAAAACGTTTACATTTACAACGCCAATAGCTCTAACTCTTGCAAATGCGAGACCTATTTCATTGCAAATGCTTCTTTAACTAGTAGTCAAATTTGCAGAGTGGAGAAGAAAAGGGACAGGCCTTCGACCAGCGCTCAGGAATTCCACTGCATTAGACTTACAGGAGGTACCAGGATGGCTTCTTGGCCCCCAAAGTCCCTCGTGAGTAAAGTGGACTTCATCCCCCAACCATTAGTGTGTCCGTGGGCGCGTTTGCAGAGTTGTGGACAAAGGGGTGTGTGGCCTCTGACGACCTATTAGCAAACCTACTGTGTGGGACTTACTGGAGGTAACAGATGGGGTATGTGGCCCACAAGGAAATCCTATGGGGTCAACTACCCTTCCTATAAACTCCATTAAGTCTCACACAGCAGGATTGCTAAATTCTCATAGAAGGCCATGCCCCCTTTGCCCACCACTCTGCACTCGTGCTTCCTGGCACGCTTGTGGTTTGTTAATGAAGTCACCTTTGCTGCTGGGGGTCCTTAAGGGCCAACTAGGCTACCTGCTACCGCTAGTTAGCCCCACACAATGGAATTGCTGTGAGGTGGTCGCAGGCCACTCCCCCTTGCTCCACTACTCTGTAGACCCATTTTTTCTTTTTTTAAATACAAAGGGAGGGGGACATGCACCCACTCCTGATGCCTTTTCTGGCCCCGGGTACCCCATCCACGGCTAGGCGTTTGCTTATTTTATTTTCATAAAGGGGAGGGTGCCCCCCTCCCAGGCCATTTTTGGCCCTGGGGACCCCATCCCCTGGGGCTTGGCCATTTTTAAATAGATTTTCAGGGACAGGGCTTTGTGGCCCCCCTCCACAGGCCAATGTCGTCCCCAGGGACCCCATCTCCCAGGGCGCGGCCATTCCTTTTTTTTTCTGAGGCAGCCCCCGTCCCAGGCCATTTCTGGCCCCTGGAACCCCATCCCCCAGGGCCTGGCCATCGTTAAAGGAACAGCAGGGGGTGCCTGAATGCCTTCACGGTCCCGGCGGGCTCCTGCGGGGGCCGACACTGCTTTTTACCCCCAGGGAGCTGCTAATATGCAGCTCCCTCGGGGTAAAAAGCAAAGTGTGCTGGCTTTGTTCAAAGCATGCACACTGTTCGCTATGGAATGGCAGGAGTGCTCCTGCCATGGCAGGAGCCGTAGCAAGCTGCAATGTCCCCGGGCTGGGAACCCCGAGGACATTGCAGGAGCTGGCCCTATGGGGTGGCAGTCCCCAGGGCCAGGGAGGGCTCCTGGAGGGGGGTCGTGTGGTCCCCATCCCATTAGGTTTAAATCCCCATGGAGGTGGTGGTGGTCCCCGGGGCCAGGGATCCGCAACAGACCGCCGCACTTAATAATTTATGTATGCCCTGGGGATGTGGCGGACCCCGGGGCTGCGAGTGGACCCCATGCCCCCGCATGCAAACAGTATGCTCCCGAGGAGGTGGTTGTCCCCTAGGCTGCGGGGGCTCCAGCGGGCCCCTACACCATATTTTGGCATTGCTCCCAGGACATGGCCCACTCGGTGTCTTAATTAAATATAGCCCAGGAGACTGTGCTTCATTTTTTTACGTTTCAGCAGAATTCCCGCACCCAGCCCAAATCCCGAGAATCTTTTTTTTTTAATGCCTTGTCGGGCCTGAGGGTCCCTGTGGGAAACCTGAGCAGGCTTAGGGTGTCAGAGTGTATCTACCCTGCCCCCTTTTCTTATTTTTTATAGGTTTTTTTAACCTTTTTCCGTGTGACCTGGTTCAACCAAGTCACAAGATGGCTGCCAACACTTCCTGCTTTGTAGTGTTGGCAGCCAATCAGATTGTTGTACTGCACAGCCGAGCAGAGGCAGCAGATTGCATGTTTCTCGAGTACAATACCAGCAAGCCACAATACCGGGAGCCCCACCATGAGAGACTTGTTCAGGAAAATAGAGCGGCTAATGGGCTCAAAACAGTCCAAGTGGTGGGAGCACCAGTCTCTTTCACGTTTCCTAGAAGTTGGGCGGGTACCCAGGGGGCTATGCATTACCATAGCCCCAAGCTATGACAACCCTGATCCTGCAATGCTAACAGAGTGGGCGGAGACTAACCTGGAGTCCTCCAGTAAACTATTGCATATATTGGTCAAATATGCAGAAAGTGAATGCATCAAATTGCAGGGGGAAATTTATTTATTGGAGCATGGGTTAGCCAAACTTGAAACAACAGATCAAACAACGAAAATGAGGAATGACATGATGGTTAGGCTCAACAAGGAGGAAGAGGTTATTAAAAAGAGAAAAGCCTTCACATTTGAAAGAGACCGCATTGACTACCAAAACGAGCAAGTTTTTAAATTTGCGCGACGTTATGAAGCTGTGAAGGCTAGGGCAAAAGGAAACAGAATAGGCCAGCGCACAACTAGTGAAACAACGGTTACATCTATTTCAGCCTCGGACTTCAGTTCGGCTGCCGAAAGTGATCCGGAGGTGGATCCAGCAAGGAACCCGAATTTGGGGTTTACAAAACAATCCCTGGCACAAGAAGTCAACTGTTTGTGCCAGGATTGGCGAGAAACACTGAGGCCAAGAGTACCTACTGGCGCAAAAAACAAAGGGCAAATACCAAGCGGAGCGAGCGGAGAAAATGCCATGCCTGCAAATGCAAGAGGAGGCAACCAGGGGAAACAAGGTCATTGGAATCGGTACCAGAAGAAAAACACGAACCAACAGAATCAAGAACAGTAATAAATTTGACTGACCTCAAGCTTACTGCGGGGGAGACGGCTGTCCTGAACCTAGGATTATCATACTGTCCACTTTGCAATATAAACTATGCAGATACTAGAATGGACATTTCTGGGTTCACCCGCAAGCTTAAATTGAGCACGTTTTTTCTGCTTCAACGCAAAAAGAAAAACCAGCCCGTATCAAGGCATAGTCCCCAGATGGTAGACAGTGAAGATCAGAATTCTTTTGAGGAGATTTGGGCACTACAAAATGAGCAGCAATCATCTGGGCAACTCGGGGATTGTGCCATTATGGAACCCACAGGCCAGTGCAACACCACCTTCAAGCCAAAGTCCACATTTCAACCTGTAATGGTACATGATAATTTAGACACCTATCAGGATATTGTGGTGCATGACTTAAAGAAATTGTATACCGTCACCAATAAAAGAAGATTTTGCATTAGTAAGCAAAATACATGTTATAATCAACTTATCAGCAAATTGGCAAATTGGCAAATTGGCATCGAACATCGATATAATAGTGAAACAGGCTGATAAGGGCGGAAACCTCATCTTGTGGCCCGACACATGTACCTAAGGGAGGGGGAAGCACAACTGGGGGACCTCTCTTGCTACCGAAGAAGTAGTATCCAAAATCTAAAGGCGGCATGGGTGGACCAATACTCAAAATTGCAGTCCTGGAGGAGCACGGGCCTTTTATTAGAGGACGAGTTCCGATATTTGAAAAAAGAACATCCGGTGGCCCCGTACTTCTATCTGATCCCCAAGATTCATAAGGAGGCCGACAGACCACCACGTCGGCCCATCATCTCGGCCATTGACAGTTAGATTGAAAATGTGTCCAAATCTTTGAGTTCCTGTGTGAAGGATTCCTTTGATTTTCTACGTAAAGTGGAGGGGTTACCTTGGGGAGCCGATTTATGGCTAATGACTCTTGATGTCTCATCGTTGTACACTTCTATAAAACACTGTGATGGACTGCAAGCCATGGAGTAATATCTCGACAAACGCCCTGCAAATTTGGCAAGCCACAATAGGATGTTATTGAACATGACACAGATGAATCTGGAACAGAATGTTTTTTTTTTAACAATGCCATTTATCAACAGGTCAGGGGTGTGGCTATGGGGGCCTGCTTCTCCCCCAGCTATGCGTGCTTGCACATGGGGCTGTGGGAGGAGCGGGTCCTTTATGGCCAACACCTGGAGATTGCCACCAATAACATCATCCTCTGTCTACGTTTCATAGATGATTTATTTTTCATCTGGAGGGGTCCCCAAGATAGTGCCATGGCATTTGTTGAAGAATTGAACACGAATAGGATCAATTTGAATTTTACATGTAATATCAGCTCCAGTTCCCTGTGTTTCTTAGATGTGGAGGTCTATGTCGACAATAATATCTTGGCAACCAAAATGTATAGAAAGCCCACTGCCGGCAACACAGTTCTGCACGCTGCCAGTCACCATCCGGCACATCTGATCTGGAGCATCCCCTACGGGGAGATTCTTCGGATCATAAGAATCTGTAGCACTGATGCAGAATGTGCAGTCACGCAGGAAGAGAGCAGAAAACGTTTTCTGGCCAGAGGATATTCCAATGAATGCCTTGTCAAAGCCATCAATCGTACGCTTTCCATCACTAGATATGAGGCAATGGTTCCTAAGGAGGCAATGCTTCCTAAGGAAAAGATCTTGTACAAGAATTGGAACCTGGTCAAAAGTGACCCAATTATTGGACATAGGGTAGCCAATAAGCCTCTGCTTACCTTCCGCAGATTGCCTTCCATGGCAAAAGCTCTTGTTAGGAACACTCTGGAACCTAAACTTTCCACCACTTGGTAATCCCTGAGCACGGGCTTCAGGACCTGTCCTCAGTGCAAGGCTTGTAGGTATGGCAGTAACAGGACGCACTACAGCAGCACCTTCAGACAGGAACCAATCTCAATAAACAAAAGATTAACATGCAGGACGGATTACGCAGTGTATGTGTTGGACTGTCCGTGTGGGTTGAGGTATGTTGGTAGTACCCGACTGCTCGCCCACAAACGGATACTCCAACACATACGGGCGATCGTGGGACACGACCAGGCTTACCCGTTTGCCAGGCACTTTGAATTAATACACTCAGGGAATCCAGCTCAGCTCCAATATTATGTCATCAACACAGTGGTAGCTTCTAGGAGAGGAGGGGACCATGAGGCCAAACTCCGTCTACTAGAGACAAGATATATATTGGAGCTAAACACAAAGAATCCAAATGGAATAAATGACAGAGAGGATTTACATACCTGTATATAGAATTCATCAACTAGATAGGTGCATGTCCGGGTGAGCTCTTTTCAGCAGTAGGATTTAGAATTTCTAGATATGGATAGTGGTTATGCTTGGTTAAGTTACTCATGAAATAATTGCTTTTATAATCTGTTTGTCTCTTTATTTGTATAATCTTTTTCTTGCACTATTTCTTCATGCACCTTGCACTTTACACTTGGCACTTTAACCAGTTAGGGAGACTAGAACCAGTAATAGGGCTACTTGGCCTGAATGGAATCATAAATAGGACTATGACAGTGATGTTTTGCAGTTTTAAATTATAATATATATTCACTAAAAAACCATAGGTTTCAGCCACGTTATAGTTAAGGTTTAGCATTTAAAAAACCTTAGAAATTCACAGAAAAAAACATAGGTTTCACACGTTATAGCTAGCTGGACATTTCACTCATACAAAACCATTGAAATTCCCCCGTTATGCACTGCTGATGACATCACATATTACATCACTCATGACATGGTCAGTGACATCACACATGACATCACTGATGACATCTCAAATGACATCACTGACAGGTATAGAACACAACTTCAACACAAAGTATTGTGTATGATGAGGACATATTTACATAGAGAAGAAAAACTAAAGACATTAACTTATCCTATCCTTCTTGAACATAAAAGAATATTTGAAAACACTCTCTGTGACATAATTTATGTAGAATAATTTGATCTCTTTTAATCCTAAAACTCTCTGTGCTCTAATAGTCAAGCATGTCTTTCTATTCAATACCATACTGGTACATTGCAGAAAGCTGTTCTGAAGCCATGTTCCATTTTAAAAATCTTTATAATAAAAGTCTCTGGCATTTTTTAAATACATGTTCAAAGATAGTAAGTCCTCAGGTACACTCAGTATAAATGTGTTTAAAAGATACAAACCATCTTTGCACAGATATGTACTCCATCCATCTCTTGTTCCTTCATCTCTGTAGAAGCACATCCCATTTACCATTTTTTATAATTACTTATACTTACCTTAAAAATAATAAATATTACAAAAAGTATATATTATAAAATAATTTTGTAAAGCATTTCATTTGCCTTTTTTGTTGTTCTCAGAATATATTGAATTTCACTAGAAACAGTGAGTTCAATAGTACTCACATAAAAGTGGGCAAAAGAAAAGACAATCAATAAGAAAATCTTTAAAAAAACATTTAACATTCTCAATAACAATCTAAAAATAGAAATAAAACATATGTTAAATGTTTTTTCTAAGAGCAATTTCCTATGTAAATATGAGACATTTAAAAACAATCATAAAATAAGAAAACATTATGATTAATTTTCATACACTGTAAATTATGCTACTTACAAATATATGCTGACAAAATATACAACAAAAAGTCCTTAATGGTTTTAGATACTTTTCTTCATGGCCAAATAGTATATGTCAAATCCTTAGTTTGGAATCCTCATCGTCCACCTCCCAGCCTTCTCATCCAAAACCACTGACATCATTTGCACCATCCCCCAGGGCTCATCCCTCAGCCCGACGCTATTCAACATCTACATGACCACTCTCACACAAGTGGCCCACCATTACAACCTCAACATCTTCTCCTACGCCGATGACACCGAGCTCTTCCTCTCCCTCACCAAGGAGCCACATACCACCAAAAGCAACGTCCACGAGGGAATAAAAGCCATCGCCAACTGCATAAGGATCAGCTCTGTAAACCTGAACTTTGACAAGACAGAGGTACTCATTCTCAGACCCACCCCCTCAGCCTGGGACAACTCCTGGTGGCCGACTACACTGTGAACAGTACCAACACCTACCGACCATGTACACAACCGAGGATTCATCATCAACTACTCCCTCTCCATGTGTAAGCAAGTCTACACCATCTCCTTGTACTGCTACAACACCTTCCGCAAGCTCCGCAACATTTACAAGTGGATCCTAACCAAAAGAAGAAGAACTGTGACACAGGCCCTCCTCAGCAGCAGTCTAGACTATGGCAGCACATTCTACACAGGAATTCCAGCCAAACACCTACAACGACTACAACAAATCCAAAACACCTCCGCCCGACTGATCATCAATGTCCCCTGCTGCAGCCACATCACCCACCACCTGATACACCTACACTGCCTCAACGTCAACAAGAGGATCATCTTCAAGCTCCTCACCCTCACTCACAAAGTACTCTACAACACCAGACCAACCTACCTTAACAGCAATAATCCTGAAAGGCATAATTTTGTTCCTAAAATTTTGGCTTTAAAAATATTAGGGAAGAATTTGGTAACTCTTTAGGCAAACGTTGTTTAAAAACCAATTGACTATCATTACAATGTATCCAACATTACGGACATTTTAAATAAACAGTGTAATGTCCAGATGTTGTAGAAGGACCATCATGAAAAATAATTGCTACAGCTACAAAAGTTCTTCCTGATATTGATACTTGAGTAGCTACACCATTTTTAATTAAAGTTTCCAATTTTCTTCCATCAGCTCTACAACGTTGCAGCATTAAAATTACATACTGTCCATATCTTTGTATAACTAATCTTGATGACATTTGTGATTTACACTGGGTACACTCCATGTTTTGACTTGGTCCCCTAACTAGATTGTTAAAAGACACTGATTCACAGTCTGTTAAAGACAAATATATAAATCTTTCAGTGTCTATGTTAGTACTACATGTAAATAAACAATTTTCACAGTCATGTAGCCATTCATAAGAAAGGCCAAAAAGGTTTTCAATATCTATACCTTCATTTTCCAATACAACAAGCATATACATTAGAAATTCCTGACAGTTTTGCTGAATATTCTGTGTAAATTGAGTAGAACCAGAACATATGTTCAAAACATTTCGAATATCAGAAACACTTTGTATTTTACTTTTATCACTACTACATTTCTCATAAACAGAATACAGCAACAAACAAAATCTTTTTTCCCGAGTTTCAACAATTTGCTGTTGCAAACTGTCAAGAAAAAAACAACATTAACAACTACATTAGCATAGCAGTTGACACCAGAACTATTTTTAAACTCATAACCAACAATCTCTTCAACAGTGTCCTTTTTCTTTTTGCTTGCAATCACAACTTCATCTTGATTTTTTTCTTTCTCTACAGCTTCATTACAGATATTCTCATATCTTCTTTTTCTACCTACCACACGCTTTTCAAATACTGGATATTGACCTAAATTGGGTGCATATTCTCTTCTTAACCTATTATACTCTTTCACACAATTTGCATCTGCACTAATCTTTTCTCATCAAAATCAATCAAGTACAAACCAGATAAAGTTCTAACTCGAGACAAAGCACTAATATTTTTCTCATCAAAATCAATCAAGTACAAACCAGATAAACTTCTAATTCGAGACAAAGCAACATATGCCATACCCTCTTAAAACACGGTACTTCCAATATTCACTAAAGCACTATCTACACTTAAACCTTGAGATTTATGAATGGTCACCGCATACGCTAAAGAAACAGGAAACTGTTTTCTGCAAACATACAAATCTTTTACAAGCAAAAACCGAGCTGAACAACGACTAAATTGTTGTACTTCTTCAATTTGATCAAATTTGATTTTCAAAAATTCAATACCATCTCTATTTACGTAATTAACGAAATCAACAACTTTACCCATTGCTCCATTTATTAAATCTTTTTCCACATTCAAATTACATCGTAAAATGACCCTATAGTTTACACATGCATGTAAATTCTTTTCTAAACCTGCAGTTTTACTTATCAATTTCTCTAAAGAATCCAATTTCCTCTTCAACTTTTCTGTCAAATTAATAGTGATTCCTTCATGCTCTATTTTATCAATAGCTTCCAATTTTATAATTTCTTCATTTTCCAACTTTAAAATGTCTTCATTGAATATAGAACATTCACGCAGTGTTGGCATTAAGCAGATTACAGATCTGTTTTCTGCAATTCTCATATATATTTTCTCTGGAACAATATTTTCATTTGGAATCAAATTGGATAATAATCATCTCTGTAAAGCTTGTTTGCCATGTTCAGTCACTTTTCCAATTCTTATATCTTGAAGAATAGTTCCATAATCAGCATAATTTGCCTTTCGCATATTTGTAATAAATTCCTTATACTCAAAATATGACCAAATGTTAACATTTCCAATAGTCCCAAAAGACTTTCTGGTAACTTCATGGCCAGTGTTTTAAACACTGGTTGTCCTTTTACAGGAGTAAGTTGTAGTAGATCTCCAAAAACGATGACGTGTTTTCCTCCGAATAATACGTCATACTCTGTTTTAAGAATTTGCTGCATTCTTAAATGCACAAAGGCAAGCATTAAGTTTGATACCATGCTTACCTCATCAATAATGAGAAGTTTCATTTTCTTCAAAACTCTTGAAACTTCACAACAAGCTTCTCCAGATAGCTTGTGGCATTCCAATTTGTTTTCATGCTCTACTGGTACCATTATTAAACAATGTAAAGTAATCCCTTTAATATTGTGTGCTGCCAAGCCTGTTGGAGCAGTGACAACAAAAGACAAATGCGACTCAGTTGTTTTATGTAGATAAGTTGTAATTACTTTAATTAAAAAACTTTTTTCCTGTTCCTGCTTGTCCACTCACGTACATTCGGATAGGTTGAAATGATGAGCAAGAGCACTCTTTCTTTTCATGAAGTAATCCATGGTCAATCTGTTCTCTCACTTGGTCATATATTTGTTTCTGCTCAACATTTAGTTGTTCTTCCAAGTTTCCTAAGTTTGTTACATCTTCTTGAGCGTGATACATTGCTGTTTCCACCTCATCCATTGCAGTTGCTGCTTTATTGTGAACAATTGGTTCTCCTAGTGGATCCTGACTCAATGGAGCAGAAGTTTGACTGTCTTGAGAACTGTCTCTAGCAATCTCAGCTGCAATTGTAGCTTCTTGCTCAATTTCGTCGTTCAACATTTTCACATAATTAGCAAAAACAGGACATTGTATAGTATATTTAGTTGCGTTGAACGAATCTTCATAGCTCTCAAAATCTCCAAATAATTCCAATTACACGGCTTGAAGAGTTGCAAAAGAGCTAAATAGTAGAATTCCCTTTTTTCAGGAGTTTCGCAACTCAGTTTACGGTGATTAATCAAATGTCCTTTTCTTTGCTTCACCAAACATCCTTCAGAACCAATCACGGCATATATACCATTATTGATGTTTTCTGTAATATTCCGTTTAAAAATATAGGGGCATATTACCAACAACTAGCGATAATTATCGCTATGTTGGTTTAGCGGCAATATTAATATCGCCGAGCTCCGCCGATTTTTATCGCTTAGGAGCCTTGCTATTATCAAGGTTTATCTCCTAAGCGATAAAAATCGGTCAAAATGCATGAATATCGCTGTAAAGTCAGCGATATTCATGGATTACCGAGCAAATGCTCTTAGCCATGTTATCCACCTACCATTGGATAACATGGCTAAGAACAGCTCTGGGCAGGCGTTAGCTTTCGGAGATAATCGCGCTTAGCGCGATTATTTCCAAAAGTTGGTAATAGGAGATAGAGATGTTAGCGACTTTTTCCAGTTGCTAACATCTTGGCACGCCCACTTTGCATGCCATTAGCGATAATTATCACTGACATGCAAAGTGGGCCCCTAAATGCCCGCTATCTCCTACTAGCTGTCGCGAAATGGTGTTAGCGACAGCTAGGTAATAGGGCGATAAAATTATCGCCGCTTTAGCGGGAAAAATTCCCACTAAAGCGGCGATAAGGCCCTTGGTTATATGCCCCATAGTTTTGCAGCACTTCATAGAGACAAATGTTCTCAAGATGATAACTTCTATTTGGATAACATGTATCCAACATATTTGTTTTCACAATATCTGTACTTTCCGGCTCTTTTTCAGTTAAATATTCACTTTCTTGTACAGATTTAAGTACTCGATTTCGTGATGCAGCAATACCTAGACTCAACCAAATGATTCTACTAGATTTGGAGTATAGACTTCCAGATGATAAGCGATTCGAGCATTCATTCACTCCAATTTCTCGAGATAACATCTTCAAACTGTAACTATATGATTTCTTACTCAAACTCTTCTCGTGGAAAATCTCTTCCCACATTTCCTTCAATTCCGTCTTTTCTGATTTTGTTATGTTGACCTGTTGGGGCGTCATCAGGACCCTGAAAAGGATCGTCCACTATCTTTCCCCACAGGCACGGAAACAGGTGGTGATCGCCCTTGTTGGCTCAAGGCTCGATTACTGTAACTCACTGTACGCCGGGGCCAACAAAGGCCTTCTGCAGCGTCTGCAGGTTATACAAAATGCGGCAGCGCGGTTTGCTCTCGCCCTGCCTTGGTTGGCATCTATGACCTTGGCTAGGAAGAATCTCCATTGGCTCCCTATTCCCTCAAGGATCACGTTTAAACTCCTCTGCCTAACATATAAGGCTCTAACTGCAGGCTCAGCCGATGCCCTTGGATCGCTACTTACTAGATACGTTCCGAGCAGATGCCTACGTTCCAGTGAGCTTAATCAACTGGTAACCCCTAGAGCCAAAAAGGCTAGATGGGGGAGCAAAGCTTTTTCTATACTGGCACCTCAGATGTGGAACTCACTCCCCCTGGAAATCAAGTCACTGCCTTCCCTCGACCTCTTCAGGAAGTCACTGAAAACTTGGCTTTTTATTAAAGCATACCAGTAAGCTCTGTTTCTGTCTGCTAACAGCCTGTTATTTGACTTAGGCGCCTTGACGCCCACTGGGCATAGCTGCGCATTACAAATGCCATTTCATTCATTCATTCATTCATGTAGGATGTTACATATTAAGCAACAGCAATGGAATTGTCCGCAACGTATTGTATATCCATGTTAGCATTCCACATGGACAAAATAACTGGGTTGTAGTCAATTATGTATTTTGAATCTTCATTTCTTCTTAATTTGTAGGTATTTTTGGGAGACTTTCTTGTGATAGTATGTTGCAAAGATGACATAAAACTGTTCACTCTTCCTTTCGATATTACAGGACATGGAAATCCAAAACGACATTTGGTGTAGAATTTGTCCTTAGATTTGTACTTTCTACGACAGTATTTCCCACAACGATGGCTTTGGAATTGTAAGATTTGTTGTCTTAAGTCCTTTTCTTATGTGCTTTTCGTTATAGCACATGTAGCATATTCTTCAATAAAAGACAACACAGTATCATCCGAATCTGTTCCAAATTTAGGGGCATCTTTGATCCATATCAGCATATGCATTTGAGAAGCACCTCTCGCTTGATACTACTTTCTCAAAAAGAAATCCAGAACCTCTCCAAGAGGAGGATTTTTTTATTGGTGATAAAAGACATTATAGCTTCAAATCTATGATTGAAATACCTGCATACATTAACTGGATCCAGAGAGCACAATTCTCTAGGTGTCTTGTATTCAATATTTACTATATTTGGATTTGGCTCTCGAAGAAATTGAAGTAAATCATCCCAGGCATATTCAGCACAGCTTAGAGTAAGGAACCATGTAGAAGTTCCTAAGTTCCTTAGTATAAATTTAAGTTCTCCATGACGATGGTACCAGTACTCATTAGTACCACACTGACATGCCATGAGATTAATCAGCTGAGATTCCAAAACATTATCTTTCTGCTGTACTTTATCCATAAATTCCTTTGCCGAAACATTTTGCAGATGTACACATGTTTTCAATATATGATTGACTGCATAAGAAAGTCCAGACAAGTCACTCTCACACAAAAGATGAAACAAATACGGAATACATTGTCGAAATCTTGGATCTTCTGCATACAATCTTAATGTCCGGTATTCAGATGCAGGAATCTGCACAGGTCGGTCATCATATTGTCCTCCTTTTCCTGTTGGAAACAACTGAGGGAAACAATGAGCTTCCAAGCTTTCTTCCCATACACTAATAGGACTTCCCTTTGCTTCTTTCATTTGGAATAACTCTATAGTATTCCCCATCACTTCTTTGGAATGAAGTGGATGAACACTAATGTTCGTAGATTTCTTCAGTTCTTGACACATCCACTTTTTCAATTTGTCCAGTTGACGAGTCATTATCTTCTTCTACAGTTATTTCTTCTTCTACCACATACATATTTTTATAGTATTGAATATTTTTTACCAGATACAACGTTGCCTTTTTCACTTTCCTAACATCCACTACTTCTTGCCAGATATTCTTACTCTTAGTAGGAACGCCATTAACAAGAATAACTAGAGGTTCATCTTCTACATTTTCTGCACCAATTGTTTCAATAATTTTCTTTAAATCTAGAGGCAAATATACAACTCTTCCCTTTAATCCTCTCTGTAAATCTGAAGGAGGCAATTTCCCTGTCTTAGGCTCCATACGAACAATAGCCTGAAATTGATGCACACATTGAATAAGAATAGACTTATAGGTATTTAAATCCATCAGTTCAGAAGGAATATTTACCAACTCAAGATTAATATGCACAGCTCTAGTAGGTATTTTGTTCTCGTCTAATTTGTTATAACAATATTTACAAATACACTGATTAGAACCCAATTCAAAACAATTCTCTACCAACAAATAAGTTGCAAAATCCTTCCACTCATTATTATTTTCCTTTTCACTTTTTAAATACAGATCAACAGTCCTGGTCTGATTTTTATAATGAGTTCATCGACAACAAATACAAGAATAATTTGGCCTTTAACCTGAAATCACCTTAAACTTCGTAATTTCTTGCTCAAAACTTTCTGTACTACAATGTACATTCTCTTCCACATTTCCTTCTATTAATGTATCAGTTTCTGCATTGTCTTCCTCAGGACCAAAGTAACTAACCTGAATTTCTTCACAAACGTTCATTACATCTGATACAGATCCTTGCAAAAGATCACTGTTCAACTTTTTTAACAATAGTGCTGGACTTTTTGCAATATACAATGGGCCTCATTTATGAAAAGTGACGCATCGCTGCGTGAAAACAGCGATGCGTCACTTTTCACTGCGCACTCCTTGCGACACCAATGATGCGTCATATTTAATGTATGACGCATCATGTCGCAAGGACTTACAGATACGTCAGTATTTCTGACGCATCTGTAAGCGCAAAAGTGACGCATTGCTGGAGTGTGTCACAAAAGTGACGCATCTCCAGCAATGCGTCCTTTCACATGGGGAAAGCCCCATGTGAAAGGGCTTGCGTCAGTCTTACGCCTGCTGTGAGGCAGGCGCAAGATTTTGACGCAACCGCATCCTAAAAGTGACGCAGTGAAATCTCATAGATTTCACTGCGTCACTATTACGAGGCTTTTTGCGGGGGAACGCCCCCTCTGCATACATTATACCTGACGCAGGTATAATGTGGCGCAGGGGTTTAAAAAGTGACGCATCTACCTAGATGCGTCACTTTTTAAATATGGCGCAACAAGGCGCATGTTTTACGCCGCAGATGCGTCACAAAAAGTGACGCATCCGCAGCGCAAAACTGACGCAAGGCCTCATAAATGAGGCCCCATCCCTTACCGAAGTGGAATACTACATTTAGTGGTTAACCTGTCTTTTTATAGCATTCGAAGACTACTTTATGCCAATTTTAGTATTCAATAGTGTTCTTTTTGTGAAGGCTAGTGCATGAAGACTACTGATATGTTAGTGGTACTTCTTGAATACTAACAGAATACTAGGCACATACTTATTTGTAATCGCATAGTCTTCATTTACAATGCAGAACATTTAGTGAATACAAACAATTTGAAGACTACTGGACTTTATCCAGACTACTATTAACATTCTATTCAAGCTGCATGCTGAATGGTAGATCAGTTATTATACTATGTTTATGCCTTATTTGTTATACTATTGTGGTGTTTGTGTAGTGTAGGGTAGTGTTTTAGGGTTTAGGGTAGTGCTGGGGGGTCGAACAGGGTAGTGTTTGAGTGTAGGGACCGGACTGGGGGTGGTCGTGCTGGGGGTGTGTTTTAGGGTAGTGTTGTTGTGTTTGTGTAGTGAAGGGTAGTGTTTTATGGTATAGGGTAGTGCTGGGGGTCGTGCAGGGTAGTGTTTAAGTGTGGGGACCGGACTGAGGGTCGCGCTGGGGGTAGTGATTTTGGGTGGTGTTGTGTGGTGTAGGGTAGTGTTTTAGGGTTTAGGGTAGTGCTGGGGGGTCGTGCAGGGTATTGTTTGAGTGTAGGGACCGGCCTTGGGGTCGGGGTGGTTGTGCTGGGGGAGTGTTTAGGGTTTAGGGTAGTGTTGTGGTGTTTGTGTAGTGTAGGGTAGTGTTTTAGGGTTTAGAGTAGTGCTGGGAGGTGTGCAGGGTAGTGTTTGAGTGTGGGGACCAGACTGGGGGTCGGGAAGGGTCATGCTGGGGGTAGTGTTTTAGGGTAGTGTTGTAGTGTTTGTGTAGTGTAGGGTAGTGTTTTAGGGTTTAGGGTAGTGCTGGGGTGTCGTGCAGGGTAGTGTTTGCGTGTGGGGACCGGACTGGGGGTTGGGGAGGGTTATGCTGGGGATAGTGTTTTAGGGTTTGGGGTAGTGTTGTGGTGTTTGTGTATTGTAGGGTAGTGTTTTAGAGTTTAGGGTAGTGCTGGTGGGTCGTGCAGGGTAGTGTTTGAGTGTGGGGACTGGACTGGGGGTCGGGGGAGGGTTGTGCTGGGTGTAGTGTTTTAGGGTAGTGTTGTGGTGTTTGTGTAGTGTAGGGTAAGGTTTTAGGGTTTAGGGTAGTGCTGGGGGGTCGAACAGGGTAGTGTTTGAGTGTAGGGACCGGACTGGGGGTGTGTTTTAGGGTAGTGTTGTGGTGTTTGTGTAGTGAAGGGTAGTGTTTTACGGTATAGGGTAGTGCTGGGGGTCGTGCAGGGTAGTGTTTAAGTGTGGGGACCGGACTGAGGGTCGGGGGAGGGTCGCGCTGGGGGTAGTGTTTTAGGGTGGTGTTGTGTGGTGTAGGGTAGTATTTTAGGGTTTAGGGTAGTGCTGGGGGGTCGTGCAGGGTAGTGTTTGAGTGTAGGGACCGGCCTGGGGGTCGGGGTGGTCGTGCTGGGGTTGTGTGTAGGGTTTAGGGTAGTGTTGTGGTGTTTGTGTAGTGTAGGGTAGTGTTTTAGGGTTTAGAGTAGTGCGAGGTGTGCAGGGTAGTGTTTGAGTGTGGGGACCGGACTGGGGGTCGGGAAGGGTCATGCTGGGGGTAGTGTTTTAGGGTAGTGTTGTAGTGTTTGTGTAGTGTAGGGTAGTGTTTTAGGGTTTAGGGTAGTGCTGGGGTGTCGTGCAGGGTAGTGTTTGCGTGTGGGGACAGGACTGGGGGTCGGGGAGGGTCATGCTGGGGATAGTGTTTTAGGGTATGGGGTAGTGTTGTGGTGTTTGCGTAGTGTAGGGTAGTGTTTTAGGGTTTAGGGTAGTGCTGGCGGTCGTGCAGGGTTGTGTTTGAGTGAGGGGACTGGACTGGGGGTCGGGGGAGGGTCGTGCTGGGTGTAGTGTTTTAGGGTAGTGTTGTGGTGTTTGTGTAGTGTACGGTAGTGTTTTAGGGTTTAGGGTAGTGCTGGCGGGTCGTGCAGGGTAGTGTTTGAGTGTGGGGACTGGACTGGGGGTCGGGGAGGGTTGTGCTGGGTGTAGTGTTTTAGGGTAGTGTTGTGGTGTTTGTGTAGTGTAGGGTAGTGTTTTAGGGTTTAGGGTAGTGCTGGGTAGTGCTGGGGGGGTCGAACAGGGTAGTGTTTGAGTGTTGGGGCCCGCCTGGGGGTGGTCGTGCTGGGGGTGTGTTTTAGGGTAGTGTTGTGGTGTTTGTGTAGTGAAGGGTAGGGTTTTACGGTATAGGGTAGTGCTGGGGGTCGTGCAGGGTAGTGTTTAAGTGTGGGGACCGGACTGAGGGTCGGGGGAGGGTCGCGCTGGGGGTAGTGTTTTAGGGTGGTGTTGTGTGGTGTAGGGTAGTGTTTTAGGGTTTAGGGTAGTGCTGGGGGGTCGTGCAGGGTAGTGTTTGAGTGTAGGGACCGGCCTGGGGGTCGGGGTGGTCGTGCTGGGGTTATGTGTAGGATTTAGGGTAGTGTTGTGGTGTTTGTGTAGTGTAGGGTAGTGTTTTAGGGTTTAGAGTAGTGCGAGGTGTGCAGGGTAGTGTTTGAGTGTGGGGACCGGACTGGGGGTCGGGAAGGGTCATGCTGGGGGTAGTGTTTTAGGGTAGTGTTGTAGTGTTTGTGTAGTGTAGGGTAGTGTTTTAGGGTTTAGGGTAGTGCTGGGGTGTCGTGCAGGGTAGTGTTTGCGTGTGGGGACAGGACTGGGGGTCGGGGAGGGTCATGCTGGGGATAGTGCTTTAGGGTATGGGGTAGTGTTGTGGTGTTTGTGTAGTGTAGGGTAGTGTTTTAGGGTTTAGGGTAGTGCTGGCGGTCGTGCAGGGTAGTGTTTGAGTGTGGGGACTGGACTGGGGGTCGGGGGAGGGTTGTGCTGGGTGTAGTGTTTTAGGGTAGTGTTGTGGTGTTTGTGTAGTGTAGGGTAGTGTTTTAGGGTTTAGGGTAGTGCTGGGGGAGGTCGTGCAGGGTAGTGTTTGAGTGTATGGATCGGATTGGGGGTCGGGGAGGGTCGTGCTCAGGGTAATAATTAGCCAACTCTTGTGTCTTTTCCAGTGCTTGTTTCTGGGGTAAGAAGAGATTATGTGCATGAGGTGTACCGTGTTCATTTCAATCCACCTGTTTACAATACTTTTACTTACTGTTTGTAAGTTATGCGGTTTTATTGTGTCCCACCAGGAAATGATTGAATGTCCTTTCTGATATTTATATGTTTCCCTCGTCGTCATTGCTCGATTTTGCTTGCAAAAATGTGTCACTCATAGTCATTCAAGTATTTAGACTAAAATTATGAAAATGTTACACATGGTAAACTGAAACCTTGGCAACTATGCAAAGGGTGTCACACAAAGTGCCAAACATAAGCAGCTGAAATGCCACACGCAGTCACGCTGAAAAACGAGAAAAATGTCACAAATAAGCCAATTGAAAACCTGACAATTATAAAGTAATTGACAGACAGAGTCAGACGTTAGCATATCGAAATGAAAGGTTAAAACGTGCTGTGCATTTTAAGTCGACAACGTTTCGTATCATCATACATGCCTCATTTAATACAAGATCGAGGCTCGAGTATAGTGGCCATCTTGGAGTGTGCAATATTGCGTCTGTCACAAACGACGACCAAACAAAGGCAGAGAAATCTGTTTTAGCGTAGAAGCGGCTTTAGGATATTGAATGCTTTTATTTAACAGACACGTCCCATGTATAATAAGAAATGTTACCTTTTTGAAATAAGTTAGATTACGGAACGCAGTAATTTATTCTGAGTAAAACTTTGTTTCATAAATGCGTAATAACTGCAGAATTCCTCCCATCTTATCTCTGCGCAACTAAACTGGACAATGCATATTTAGCTTTACTATATTCGGATGATGGCTGAAATTGAGGCACAGCCGTACCCTGTCCTTTTTTTGTTTCTAGGGTCATGTGGCTTAGCTGTTTTAGGAGGCGGGACTTCGCGCGAGATTTTATTTGAACAGTACGGCGCGCTCTCGCCCTCTGTGCAGAAGAAGATCGGCAAAATGTCGCGCCAGCGATTTGTCCAGGAGGGCATCACTTTGAAGGGCAGTGCGCAGATCGTGGCTGAATTCTTCTGTGAGTAGGGTCTCGCCCCCCCCCCGCCTCACGGGCGCAGTACCGCCAGACATGCCAACCCTCCCGATTCAGGCGGGAGACAGTCCGATTTGAAGCCTAGTCTCCCGCCTCCCGATTCCTGCATCTAGAAACCCGATGCCAGCACTAATTAGGTTACCTGCTGCAATAATGTGCGTCTTCATGAGAGGAAATTATTTAGAAGAGCAATCTGCCCAAACAGCCTTCTCCTCTGAGATATTCCTTACTTCTTCTACTGACCCGTCACCATTGCTCCCCAAAGTGCTGAGAGAAGTTATAACTCGCATTTATACAAGTTCTCTCTTTTGCTGAGGGTCAAACTCTGCGGATGAGGAAAATATGCGCTGGGGCCTCAAAGTTCAACTGGTGCCAGAGAGGGGTCGGGGCAGAGAGCAGGGAGGAAAGGAAGCAGAAACCTAGGGCAGCGTGAAGGTGAATGTGTTAGAAAGTGCAGGAGGCAGAGAGCACATGAAGGGACAATAAACCCAGGGAGTATAAAGGGTAGAGACATAGAGACAGAGTACCACGGGGCAGAGAGGAGAGGTGGAAGAGACCCCAAGGGTAGAATAGGAACGGTGGACACGGGGAGGGCAGACAGCACAGGGACAGTGAGCGGAGAGAGAAGGTGCGAGAGAGTCCGAGGGCAGAATAGACAAGGAGAACAGGAAGGAGCGGGCCGAGGGCAGAGATTGAAGGAGACAGATGGCGTAAGGGTGAATGTGACAGTAGGCAAGTAGCAGAGGGCGCACAAAGGTTAAAGGGCAGGTAGCACAAAGGCAATGCACACAAGAGTACTGTAAGAAGTGAGGATAGGGCAGAGAACACAAGAGTACTGCAAGAATTCAGGAAGGGCAAAGAGCACGAGAGTACAGTCGGAAGTTAGGATAGGGCAGACAGCACAAGAGTACTGTCAGAAGTCCGGATAGGGCAGAGAGCACAAGAGTACTGTCAGAAGTCAGGATAGGGCAGAGAGCACGAGAGTACTGTCAGAAGTCAGGAAAGGGCAGAGAGCACGAGAGTACAGTCAGAAGTCAGGATAGGGCAGAGAGCACGAGAGTACTGTCAGAAGTCAGGATAGGGCAGAGAGCACGAGAGTACAGTCAGAAGTCAGGATAGTGCAGAGAGTACAAGAGTATTGTGAGAAGTCTGGATAGGGCACAGAGCACAGAAAAGGGAGGTAGAAGTGAACGTGTGTGGAGAGGTAGAGCACAAAGCACAGAAGACTGGGTAGCCAGGGCGGAAGCAGTATCTGAGCACAGGATGGACAGAGATGAGTGGGGGCAGTGGTGACAACAGTAGGGGGCACAATAATTGGGGCAGAGAGCCCCTCACTGCTCACCTGCTCCTGCCTCGGGGTATGTACAGCCCCTCACTGCTTACCAGCTCCTGACCTGGGGTATGTACAGTGCCTAATAATTGGGGCAGAGAGCCCCTCACTGCTCACCTGCTCCTGCCTCGGCGATGTACAGCCCCTCACTGCTTACCAGCTCCTGCCCTGGGGTATGTACAGTGCCTCGCTGCTCACAAGCTCCTGCCTCCTGGGCTTCGCAGCGTTTGAAGGCTGAAGGGAAACCCAAGACGGGCAGAGCCGGGGAGGGAGGATAGACAAATTTCTGAAAAGCGGGGTATTTGATTAAAGACAATGGAGGCATTTTGTTGTCAAGGGAGGAATAGAAGTAAAATAAAAAAAAGCACCCTGAGGGCCTCGGTTTACAGCCCTTGATCCCTTAGTATGAGGACCATCTTGCAAAAATGTAGAGACATTGTGATGGGAGGAAGAGGGCGGGTAAAGCATAACAAGGAACGTGCCCCGAGCCTCTGACTCCACCCGATGTGATGGTAATCGTTCCACATCTGTGTGTGCAGCCAAAAAAAAGGAGGGCCTAGAGAAAAGAGCGACCTGCCCGAATTAGGGCCAGGGAGTGGTGAGAGTTTAGAAAAAGTCCCAGGAGGCCGATGACTG
The DNA here is from genome assembly GCF_964263255.1 of Lissotriton vulgaris. NCBI lineage: Eukaryota > Metazoa > Chordata > Amphibia > Caudata > Salamandridae > Lissotriton > Lissotriton vulgaris. Next base: position 47,473 of record NW_028244448.1, on the reverse strand, counting down.
AGAGAGAAAGTCTTCTACTGCATGTTGGAGGGAGGCTGTAGGCAGAGGCAGCAAACAAAAAAGGGCGGCCGCTTCAAGCCTACGCAGGCGGTGCCCCCGATCTCTCTAAATCTACCACAGGGCAACACACTTCTTCAACTTTGGAACTTCATCTTAGCAGCTGCACGACACACAGATTCAGGAGGAATCTTTACCGGGTGAGCAATTTTTTGGGCTCAGAAGACTTTAGAGTCAGTGAGTCGGCAAACACTGGGGGCACAGAAAAGCAAGGGGCGCTTCGAGCAACTCCACGATGTCCGAGAATGGTGAGAAAGACCAGGAGTGTAAACCCCTAAAGAACAAGCTGTCGCATTTTGTTGTCAAGGGAAGAATAGAAGTATTTTAAACAAGCATTGGAAATGCATTAGGGCTCGCATTAGGAAAGTTTGAGCTATTGGTCTTATAAATGATTTTTTTTTATTTATGTGTTATTTTTTAAAATAGCTAAATTAATAGCTTTGTCATTTACAATGCCAATAGTTATAACATTCGCAAATGTGACACCTATAGCATTTGTAATGCAACATGTTTTGTATTTACGTGACTTAGATGTATTGATATTACAAATAACAATGGCTTTTAATTTTTTTAAATAATTAATACTTAAATAATTTATTTAATTTGTAATGGCAATAGCTTACACTTTTGTAAATAACTTTTGTGAAGATTATGTTCAGTGTTTTTTATTGTGACGAAAATACAAGAACAGAAGTGAAATATTAACATCTTTTTGTGATTTGTAATAAAGCGTGAAAGCTTGAAAACAGTTTGAAACGTTGAAAGAACATATTTGAACCAGTGATGCTGTGGTTGCGCTGAGTGATGCTGTGATGGTGCTGAGTGATGCTGTGATGGTGCTGAGTGATGCTGTGATGGTGCTGAGTGATGCTGTGGTTGCGCTGAGTGATGCTGTGGTTGCGCTGAGTGATGCTGTGGTTGCGCTGAGTGATGCTGTGGTTGCGCTGAGTGATGCTGTGGTTGTGCTGAGTGGTGTGTGCATCGGTGGAGCTTAGTGGGTGCATCGGTGGAGCTTAGTGGGTGCATTGGTGGAGCTGTGTGGTGGGTGCATTGGTGGAGCTTAGTTGGAGCATCGGTGGAGCTGTGTGGTGGGTGCATCGGTGGAGCTGTGTGGTGGGTGCATCGGTGGAGCTGTGTGGTGGGTGCATCGGTGGAGCTGTGTGGTGGGTGCATCGGTGGAGCTGTGTGGTGGGCGCATCAGTGGAGCTGTGTGGTGGGTGCATCAGTGGAGCTGTGTGGTGGGTGCATCAGTGGAGCTGTGTGGTGGGTGCATCGGTGGAGCTGTGTCGGTGGAGCTGTGTGGTGGGTGCATCAGTGGAGCTGTGTGGTGGGTGCATCAGTGGAGCTGTGTGGTGGGTGCATCGGTGGAGCTGTGTGGTGGGTGCATCTGTGGAGCTGTGTGGTGGGTGCATCGGTGGAGCTGTGTGGTGGGTGCATCGGTGGAGCTGTGTGGTGGGTGCATCGGTGGAGCTGTGTGGTGGGTGCATCAGTGGAGCTGTGTGGTGGGTGCATCAGTGGAGCTGTGTGGTGGGTGCATCGGTGGAGCTGTGTCGGTGGAGCTGTGTGGTGGCTGTGCGAGTGAAAACTGGAATGTTGCTTCTCTTGTGAACTGGCTATAATTTCCATCATTGTTCTACGTGTTACAACTTGAGGCATATTTAAATCAGTTGTGCTAATGACCGATCCCGGAAACTGCATTGTGCACACTTCTAATTTCAGGGCCTCAAGTAGCAATCACTGTGTTTTATTTGGGAATAACTCGTCTCTGGTGGTTGTGCTCTAGGAAGATAATGCAGAGGTGCGAATGGAGATGTCTGGAGTGAATGGGACGAATGGCTGTTTTTTTTCTTCTTCAATTTGCATCACGGGACCTGTGTATTAATGTAAACCTTTTTGTTGCCTCCCGAATGAGGTTGATTTCATCACATACATTCAATGAGGACTAAACCTCTTTAGGAAGGTGTTGCAGGTTTGCAAAAATGGTTACCCATATTGAAGTCTTTAGAAGCATGGTGCTTTGTAGGAAGGCGAAAATCACTGAAAAGCGGACATCATCCAAATAAGGGTAAGTTAACAAGCATGCGTCTGCATGTATGGCAAAGTTACGTTTGAGACTGCGAAGAAAAACCTCACTGAATGAGAGATCAAATGAGCATAGGCGTTGTTGCTCTGTATTAATTGATTTGGGTAATAACTGTCAATCGTTTAACAGCGAAAGAGGCCTGATCTGGTATTTGCCTGGAGCCGTGACCCTCCCCCCCTGCGCGTGACCCTCCCCCCCCCCTGCGCGTGACCCTCCCCCCCCCTGCGCGTGACCCTCCCCCCCTGCGCGTGACCCTCCCCCCCCCCCTGCGCGTGACCCTCCCCCCCCCTGCGCGTGACCCTCCCCCCCCCTGCGCGTGACCCTCCCCCCCCCTGCGCGTGACCCTCCCCCCCCCTGCGCGTGACCCTCCCCCCCCCCTGCGCGTGACCCTCCCCCCCCCCTGCGCGTGACCCTCCCCCCCCCCCTGCGCGTGACCCTCCCCCCCCTGCGCGTGACCCTCCCCCCCTGCGCGTGACCCTCCCCCCCTGCGCGTGACCCTCCCCCCCCCTGCGCGTGACCCTCCCCCCCCTGCGCGTGACCCTCCCCCCCCCTCTGCGCGTGACCCTCCCCCCCCCTGCACGTGACCCTCCCCCTGCGCGTGACCCTCCCCCCCCCTCTGCGCGTGACCCTCCCCCCCCGGCGATTCCACCCCCCCCTTTCACAATCATTGCCGTTAGTATTCAGTTAGTATTCAGATATTGCTCATAAAAAATACCACTAGTCTTCAAATAGTGGTCCGTTAGTATTCATATATTGCTCACAAAGAATACCACTAGTCTTCAAATAGTGGTCCGTTAGTATTCAGATATTGCTCATAAAGAATACCACTAGTCTTCAAATAGTGGTCACAATCAATGAGACTAGCCTTCATTTTGCTCTTGAAATGGCACAAGAGCTGCAGATAAAGACTAACAGAATACTACTAAGCTTCAAATACTATTCTTCTAGAATACTACTAGTCTTCTTTTAGCAATCAATTGAAGTGTTCATCATGTATTTGAAGGGTAGTTGAGTAGAACTAGTATTCCCTCATTAGCATATTTCGGCTCATGGGCATACTACTTAGTCTTCATGCGTACTAAATGAATACTACGTTTTAATGGTAAATGAATACCATTGTAAGCACTGAAATCACACTAAATGAAGAGCTTCCATTTTGGTGAGGGATGTTCTGACTGATTTCCTCATTTGAGTATGATGTACTGCTAACATCCTGAAATGGTGAAAAACACTTTGACATACTTTTTTTAGAAAGACAAGCAAGAGAATGACCTTGCAAACCAGTATTTTCTCTCACTTTGCAAGGGTCTAGTCCTTGCAATATATTAATCTTTTGTTTAACACTTTTCTTAGCATAGTTACATAAGAAATTGCGTAAAAAAATCAATAGATTCCTGCCGAACAAATACTACTGCAATTCCAAGTGCACACTGGAGCTTTAGGACGTCTCCCTAAACCTTCATCAGGTAACACCTCTTCTGCATGCATACTGTATAGGGGTTTTAAGCAATCCATGGCCTAAGGCCTACTTCAATGCATCAGTACTTCGGTACTGACTAAATAATTACAGTTCTGTAAGGAGATTGCCTGACTGAATTTATAAGTGCTTCAGTGTTAGTGCAGTGAATGGATTACCACAGACTGCTAAATTGGTCACTACAGTACTGCAAGAACAGTCACAGAGTGTTTGGTGGCAGTACAAGCATACAGAGTGGAGAATTGAGGATATAAAGCACAAGTGTACAGGATGATAGAAGAATACATATATACTGGATAGGGGTTTTAAACAGTCCATGGCCTAAGGCCTACTGCACTGCATCAGTACTTGGGTACTGACTAAATGATTACAAATCTGTAAGGAGAGTGCCTGATTGAATTTATAAGTGCTTCAGTGTATGAGGACAGATGAAGAGTATGAGGAAAGAGGGATGGATATGAAGAGAGAGGGGGGAGAATGAGGAGAGAGAGGGGAGTATAAGGAGACAAAGGTGTTTATAAGGAGAAAATAGTGTGTATGAGAAAAGAGGGTGGAGTATGAGGAGAGAGGGGGAGTATGAGGAGAGGGCAGAGTAAGAGGAGAGGGGAACGAGTGAGGAGAGAGGGAGGAGTAAGAGGAGAGAGGGGGAGTATTAGGACAGGTGTGAGTATACGGAAAGAGAGTGAGGTAATATGAATTATTATGCTCAATTGTGTCCCCTACCACGTACCCCATCGGCTCCATGTACATATTTCAAGTACATGTAAGTTCCCTCCACTTCTAGCTATGAAGACGCAAATACATTTGCGTCCAACGTTAACATGTCTTCTTTCAGATCCACCATGAATGGGTCAAATATTCAGTTCCTAAGTATGCCTTGCCACCGTCTTTATATGGTACACTTTCACATTTTTCAGCTCTGGCAAGTTAGGCCCTGATTTCTGCCATTGAGCCTTTTCCCTGCCTTCTGCCTCTGAATGCTACAGCCTGGACCTGCATCTGTAACCCTGAACTTTGACTTACTTCCTGCGCGGCATGTGGTGCCCGGCTCTGCCTGACTGCCTGCCAAAACTGTATTCAGCCTTCAAGATTATCTGCTCCGCTCCTCGAAAATACATTCTTGCCCAGTAGTTTAGGTAAACATCCCCCAGCTGCAGAGTAAAGGGCCCGGCCTTTCTGTCTCCATGCAAGTGTATTACTGTACCAATTTCCATAGAAAACTCCAGTTACTTAAAGAAATATATGCATCTCCTAGCCTTAGTGACAAGTAACCTCTGTCCCGATAGCCTTTAGTTTCCAGCAACATGTACTCCAAACACAAGATACCAGATATGATTTAGGAACAAGTTGATCTGACCCACCAGACTTCTGTCTCTAATCCTAGCGCTAAATGTCAAGTCCCCTGCACCCTCCAGTCCCACGTCAGTCCCACGTCAGTCACACGTCATGCTGCTGCGCACGCATCTCTGCCATATATTTCTGTTGACACTGCAGGATTCTTCTAGGGATCCACCCACTTGCGTCACTTCTATGAATGAAATGCTGAAATGTTTTTTCTTCTATGTGACGTTTCTGGCACCCACCTCCGTGTACACTCTTGTGCACGCCTTCTGATTACATATTGTTACGCACATGTTTCTTATCTTGTTTCTTTCAGCTGTTACGCCTTCTGAACCATCACCACTGTAATGATACTATATATACTGTGTACTGTTAATAAATCATTGTACATGTCCATGATTCTTTTCCAGAACCCTCATGGTGCTGGTCATGCTACCTGGTCCGGACCAATTCCATTTTATGGAATAAAACCCCTTAAAACTCAGATGCCACGGACTCTGTGTCTCTTATTTTGATTAAGCTATTTTATTGAACTTTACCGCATAGAAATTAAGTATCAGGTAATTTTATTTACCACATAAATTGGCACCCCAGATGGGACCCTCCCCCACCTTACGCGCTGGCGGTGTGTTGCAGGCCTAGTCCCCTGCCACAGCCGGACGGACACTCATGCGCATCCGCAGGATTTCCTGTATCTCCCTCAGGCCAACGGAGGTGACTGAGACTGCGATCGACACCCAGACGAGGCGGTGAGGAGTGCGGAGGATCCCAACCCGAGTCCAGCCGAGAGTGCAAGGTCCGAGGTGTCTTGAGGCCCACCAGTTCCGAAGTTCCGAAGTATCTACGTCGCGAGTCGAGTCCAGTCCAGGGTCCAGTCCAGTGTCGAGTTTTCCGAGGCCTTCCGATTCCGTGCTTCCCGGTGAGTACCGTTGCTGGGGACGCATCTAGACGGGTGCATTAGTTTGCCCCGGTCAAGACGAGTTTGGGTACACAGACCCGGTCTGCACTGTTTAGCAGTGTATCTGTGCTGTTTAGCAGTACATCAAGTAAATGTTACTAGTTAATATGGGGTTTTCTGTTCGAAATGTTTAAATGTGTTTTAATGTCGTGGTATGAGTGATTGTTTGATCCGCATTACTGTGTATATTGTAATCATTGTGTTCAAGTTAGAGTAAGTATAAAGTGTCGAGTATTAAGTCCAAAAATGCCGCTGTTTAGTAAGTTACGACAGATAGGAACTAGAAAGGGGATTCTAGAAGAAGCAGTGCCTGTTCCACCTAGGGACACTCCAGGGCACTTTATGTACCACAAGCATGGCTTAGATGCCATACTGTACTCAGACTTGTGGGTCGATTATACCAAACACTTAGAAGAGAAATATAGATGGCCTGTTTCAGGGACATGGGATGCCGAGTGCATCATGAGAGTAGAGGAAGCATTATTGAAAAAGAAAGCCCGACAGTCACAGAAAGACGCCATAGAATTATGGCGTAAAGAATCACATAGACGTACTGAAAAAGAATTCAGAAAAACAGAGAAACATAGAGAAGATTCAGAAAAGGTCCGAGAAAATGTATTAGTTGAGGAAGGCATACGAGTAAAAGCAGAACAAGTAGACAGACAGCGAAATACTCTTGCGAATGGTATGTATCCTCTCTTGGCCGCGGGTTTACCTAAGGCCACCCCGGAAGTACCAAAAGATCTGCCCTCTCCATTGGTTCCAACTAAATTACGTCACAAGACCGCAGCAGAGATTTTCCTTTCTTCCTATTTGGATGATGTAGCTCCAGCTTATACTAATGCACTTGCTCGTGTACCCGTCCCACATGTACCTGTACCTGTACCCCATAATCAGCAGCCCCCGGGTCCGCAACAGCAGATTCCTCCTGCCCCGGCTCCTGTCCCGAATCCTACACAGCTTCCTGCACCCCCTATTAATCCGCTTAATCCTTTTGGGACTGGCATAGTTCAGGTCCCAACCCAGTTACCGACAGGTTATGGTCAAGCCTCCGGCTCAGGAGGCGCATCAGGAGGTTTTCGAACCCCGCCACAGTTACATCGAGTGACAATGAGAGATCTCGCAAAAGCACGGACACCTAAGGGTGCCACAGCAGAACAGCTTAGACATCAGCTTACAGATTGTAGGTACGACACTGTGCCTGGTACGTCAGGACCCATGTTGTTAGCGTCCTTACGTTTAAGACGAGTTACAGATTATCTGATAATGTTACCAGAAATGCCAGAACATCTAGACAAAATGTATCACTTTATTAGAACGGGAGAAGGACCCGAGAGTGTTGGTGACGCCATGTCACGTCAGAAAGTTGAGAACAAAGGTTTAATTATGCGATTCCTGGTTAACTGTTTGATAAGAGAACAAGATCAGGCAGGATTTCCACAAAGTGAGATGGATAGATTGAACAGATGGAGTCAGAATATGGCTGATGGTAAACATGATAGAGAGAAAAGTATACATACTATGGTTAGAAAGATCCGTAAAGAAATCATAGATATACATGCTCGTCTAGAAGCCGATGAGCCACTCGAATCAGATGATCTAGCCTCCTCCCAGGAAGAGGATGAAACAGAGAAAACAATAGAGACTTCGCAACTAGCAAGTCGAGACATGCTAGCCTATGTAGGTAAGGGTAGATCCTTTGATAAAACGTTACGCCCAGAAAGCAAGCAACTTTTTCATTCTGCTATGTCGAATCCGAAAACGCCTGAACATCTATTCCAGGCTACCGATAAAGTACTTCAACATCGAATGGGGTACCATGTACTCAATTCTATGGATGAACAAGAATTAGCCAGATCAGCAGTACAATGGGCTGACAATTCTAGTATGTATAATGATGACACAGTAGCGCAAACCTTTTTGAATCTGTCCCCAGACGAACAGCGACTAGCTGGTATGTACATGATACAACATCTTCTTTTGTTGTATAAAAGCCAACGTTCTGATCCAGGTCCCTTAGCTGATGTACTAATAGAACTACTCATGAATAAATGGAGAGGTCTAGGTACCGACTTAATTAAAGTAATTCTAGAACAGCGACACAGATATAGCGCTTTCTTGAATCCACAGTTTGTTTCAGCCCCACCCCCAGAAAGGAAAATGTTTTACTTCGATAGACAGAATCCCTTACGAGAAGTACATCCAGTCCAGAATACCGATAACACCCTTAGACGTGTATTCGTATACACACCGTTATCTAAAATGGAATTATTGGAAATGAAGAAAATAGTACCTAGTCATGATAAAGATCCAGCAGGTTTTCACCGTGAAATAAAAGACATGTTACTTATGGGAGACTATACCTATCCCGACATTATGAAAATATTGAAAGTATTACTGCCTGCCGGTATTTACGAGAAACTCAAAGAAAAAGACTGGGAGGTGGGAGAGCAAAAGATAGATTGGGCTGCATTAGAGAATGAAGAAACGACTCGAACTCCAGGTCTAGGGCTTGGGGACAAAACTAAAGCATTACCAGGATTGTTAGTACAGGTTTTGCCCAGATTATTGTCAACTAAAAAGGAAGACTGGGATGCAATCTCAGCCTGCAAACAGAAACCCGATGAAGACACTAGTGATTTTTATTCCAGATTTGAGAAATGTTTTATTATTAATAGTGGCCTAAAACCAAGTAGCGAGTCATACCCACATCTTTTTGTAACAAAACTAGTTGAGAATTCCCTGCCTCAAGTTAAGAACCGTGTATTGAAAGTCGAGAGCACATGGCAAGCAAATACGCCTTCCCAAATGTTACAAATGTTACAGTACCACCAGAACAGAATTAGGGAAGAACATGATCACGAACAAAGACGTATGAAAGACACGAAAATGAAAATGTTAGTTGCTCAGTCAGTTCCAGCTGACAGTCAGAAAAAGGGCATGACACAGTCCAATAATTCAGCAGTTCCCGTTAAAGGGACATGCAACTATTGCAAACAGCCAGGCCATTATATAAATGAATGCACTGTTTTAAAACACAATATAGCAACAGGCAAAACTAAGGAGAGACCGCGTCCTCCTAGACAGGATCAGGTCCAGCAACAAGTTCCACAGAATGTACAGCCTATGCATGCTCCACAACAGACAGTAGCGGTACCCCAGCCACAGCCAATTGCCTCAACACAACATGCAACTCAGCAGATGTACCAATATGCACAAACTGACTATCCCGAGTATCAGCGATACACATGAAACAGCCTAGAGAGGGAAGTAGGCTTGCCTCTCATTGAGATTCCTGTAGATCAAGAGGGTCCTTATGTACATAGTCAGGTATTAGGGAAAGATAGAAAGTTTTTAATTGACACAGGGGCAAGTCGCACGACTATCAGTCATGACGAGGTTCCAGGGGCACCCCTCTCAGGCTCACAGAATGTTTCCCTTGGTTTTTCAGGAAAACCTATTGTTAATGAAGTATCGAAACCTGTTCCTCTAGCAGTTGGTCCGTTATCACGAACTACAGACTTATTGCTTACGAAATCATGTCCAGAAAACTTGTTAGGTATCAAGACACTGAAGGCTCTAGGAGCAGTCATATGTTGTTCTCCGGAGGGAGTACGACTATTTTTACGTGACTTTAAAGGTCACTATGTATTGAGGGATATTGATCCCAGGCTACAGAATGTTCCTGCACAGTTATGGGCACAAGGCCCCACAGATGTAGGTTGTATGCACATTACACCATATCGAGTTACACTCAAGCAAGGAGTTGTTTTACCACGAATCCGACAATACAAGTTACCCCCAGATGCTGTAGTGGCTTTACTGAAAATCATTGACGAGCTCATTGCCCAAGGAGTGGTTGTAGAGACCGACTCCAATATCTGTAATTCCCCTATCATTCCGATTCTTAAACGCACTGATCCAAGTGCACCACCAGTTTATCGATTAGTGATCGATTTGCGCGAATTGAATAAATGTATTGTGCCACAGTATCCTGTGGTTCCAGATATCTCCTCATTATTGACAGCTATTGATCCAGAAGCCACGTTCTTTACTGTAATTGATCTCAAGAACGCCTTCTTTAGCGTCCCCATTGATCAGGATAGCCAATATCTGTTCGGATTCTGTTTAAATGGTCGAAGCTTCAAATTTTCACGCGCACCTCAAGGATTCACAGAAAGCCCCAGCATCTATAGCCAAGCATTGAAAAGACAACTTGACAGTATTCACATGCCTGACAACACTGCCCTACTCCAGTACGTCGATGATCTATTGATCACCGCTCGAAGTGAACACGAATGTGAACATGCATCACTGACAGTCTTACATTTCCTGGCTGATATGGGACACAAGGTGTCCCCTTCGAAGTTACAATTCTGTGTTCAGCAAGTGGTATACCTTGGGCACTTGCTGTCCAAATGGGGGAGACAGCTAACACCCGACCGTATCCAGTTAATTGTAAATATGTCACAGCCCAGAACACAAAAGGAGGTACGGGCCTTTATAGGCCTCACTTCTTACTGCAGACAATGGATCCCTCAGTATGCATTTCTAGCCAAGCCACTTATACGGTTGACAACACAGGAGGCAGCGTCATTGACTGTCCTCCCTTGGACTCAGGAACATACACAAGCTTTTGACGACTTGAAGAAAGCCTTATGTCAAGCACCTGTTTTAGCGACACCATGTTACAGCAAACCTTTTACACTTTTTGTCACAGAACGTGAAGGTACTGCATTGTCGGTCCTCACTCAAGACCAAGCAGGTTCACACAAACCGTGTGCCTATTTTTCTAGTACATTAGATCCAGTAGCCCAGGCTTTGCCTGCGTGCTTGAAATCAGTAGCAGCAACAGCTCTAGCAATCAGACAAAGTGATTCTATAGTGTTAGGACACCAATTGACAGTACAAGTTCCACATTCCGTGGAAGTTCTTTTAAACCGAACACAAACTCAACATTTGACTATAGCACGACTGACAGGATATGAATTGACATTGTTTCAGCCACATATAGAAATCAGACGCTGTAATACATTGAATCCAGCTACACTTTTGCCATTAAATATGACAGACCCTTTGGCACATGATTGTGTTGAAGTTGTCACCATTACGACGAAACCCAGACAAGACTTGACAGACACCGCATTACCAGATCCAGACCTGACACTTTATGTGGATGGTTCATGTATGAGAACAAGTACAGGAGAGTTAGTGGCTGCATATGCAGTAACAACAGAAACTGATGTCATAGAAACACATCGTATTGACACCCTGTCAGCCCAAGCAGCAGAGCTCATCGCTCTGACCCAAGCCTGTATTCAAGCTAAAAATAAGAAAGTTAACATATACACGGATTCCCGTTATGCATTCGGAGTTGTACACGACTTCGGAGTCCTCTGGCAAGAACGAGGTTTTTTAACTTCACACGGTGCCAAGATCCAGCACGGTCCTCTCATTCAAGCTCTGTTAGAAGCAATACATTTGCCTACAGCAATAGCCATTATGAAGTGTAAAGCACATATTAAAGTTACTGACACCATTTCCCAGGGTAATGACCTGGCAGACCGAACAGCCAAGCTTACAGCACAGACTCACACACCTGACTTGACAAAGACAATAGTCCCGACGCCAACTCATTGCATGACAGTCAGGGATCCCGCCTTAGATGTAATTGACATACAGACACATGCTACCACAGACGAAATCAAGAAATGGACTGAACTAGGAGGGATCCAGACAGAACAGGGATGGATGACGAAGGGAAAAGCCACATGGTTTCTCCCCGACTCTATGGTTCAAGTTATTATTACCACAGCACATAGTCCTGCACATTTAGGAGAAAAAGCCATGTTAGACAGTATTCAAAACCTTTGGTTCAATAAACATTTACGAGCAGCAGCAAAACAGAAAGTGCGTACTTGCATGATCTGTTGTCAGTTCAACCCAGGTAAAGGCATTCCTGTAGAGCAAGGTGGATTTCATGTTCCCGATCACCCTTTTGAAGTCCTCCAGATGGATTATATCCAGATGGAACGTTGTCGAGGATTCAAATATGTCCTCGTAGTTGTCTGTGCACTTTCCCGTTGGACAGAAGCATATCCAGTCCCAGATTACACTGCTCCGACCACTGCCAAGCAGCTGGTACGTGAATTTTTCCCACGGTACGGTTTGCCCCGTGTCGTGTACTCAGATAATGGTCAGCCATTCTCGTCCGAGTTAATGAAACAGGTATCACTCCTGCTCGGCTATCAATGGAAGTTTCACTGTGTCCGACATCCCGAGGCAGCAGGTCTCGTGGAACGTCATAATCAGACTCTGAAAATTCGCCTCGCCAAGATTTGTAAAGAAAAGGGCGTAGACTGGATAGTAGCCTTACCCGTTGCCCTCTTCTATATGAGGATGGTAGCGCACTCGAGAACAGGGCTATCCCCGTATGAGGTGGTCTTTGGCAGGCCACCGAATATGTGGGGGACGCCTCTGCCTAGAAAAATCACAGATGTTGATAGTAATATGCTGACAGATTACCTTGCTTCCTTGATGTCTGCACTACAATCATGTCGTTCACAGGTTGCTGCAGCCTTTCCCGACAACACCGATGTAAAGCCACATGGGATCATTCCGGGGGACCTTGTTCTCGTCAGGAACTTTGATCGGAGGAATCCGCTGGAGCCCCGCTGGCAGGAGCCGAAACTTGTCCTGCTAACTACGAGGACTGCTATCAAGGTCGAGGGCCGCAAAGGGTGGCTCCACTCCAGCCACGTCAAGTTATTTCATGGACTGCTTCCAGTTACAGACTCTCAGCCCTCCTCCTCTAAGGACTGCCCAGATTTCAGTGACTTTAAACTTCCCCTGATAGAGAAAACTCCTCAACAAAAGTATAAATCAAAACTAAGGTCTAGCAAGTCAGACAGTTTAATTGTTTAAGTCCTCCTCAGGTGAATCGGTTAAACCTGATTCTGACATGTACCCGTTAGACCCCAATAGAGAGAGAGATAGACCGAAACAGCTCAAAAAACATGAATATTGTAAAACTCTCCGCAGTCACTGTATAGTGACATTACTGATTATGTTTTTTCTGAGTCTTATGATTATTGCTGCAAGTATACTGCTACACTTGTACTATCCTATATTCAAGCGTACATATTCTTCCTCAAATGTCACTGGCGAGCACACTTTCAGTGAATTGCCCCCGCATGAGTTGTCTTACCGACTTGCGCTGCGCAACAATACATTCATTAGTATGTTACACCATTCCCACCAGACCAGCAATGCTACCAATTGTTGGATATGTGGCCAACTCCCTCCCTATCAGAAATACAAGGGAGTTCTGCCCCTCTTTCCGTACCCGTTCACACACAATGGTTCCTGTGGTGCATGGTTTAGTCTAATTAATTCCTTAGATTCTGATTCCATAGTTTACCAAGGCAATTGGGTATGGGGAAATCTGAACACTGTTCTGCACAAAGTATGTTTCCCTGACAAGGAGGGTCTTCCCAAAAGGACAGGGACCGATCTAGAAAACGAAGTATATGGATTAGGTAACTTTACACTTAACCTCATGATTCTCAGTGTTGAATCCGAAGTAGAACCAGTCTTGCCCGCCATGTCCGTACTTCCAGTTAAAGGTGAATTATGTGTCAGAAAGAATGGTTCAGTACACCTAGGTCATAGCGAATGTACCACTGTAGTTGAATTTAGTGATAAGGGCAAGTCTACATTCAAAGCTTCCCGTCATTCTTATTTTGTTTGTGGCCATACAGCATACATACGTTTACCTCTAGATTGGGATGGCACTTGTTACATTGCATTCCTTCTACCACCTGTTTTCCTAGCTCCTCCTGACTATCATAGGAACTCCCACCTAGTACATACTAGACACAAGAGAGAACTCCCTATTGTCGACTATACTGAAACGGCATGGGAGCAATACACAGACTTCAATAAAGGTTTCTTCCCCTATCTAGGCACTGTATCGAATAGTAAACTGATACGTAGATTGACCAGAACCCTTGAAGCAGTAATAAATGAAACTACTTCCGCCCTAGGCAACTTAACAGAGGAACAGTCTGCTATGAGACTTGTTGTCCTTCAAAATCGTCTTGTTCTTGACGTCATCTTGGCCGATAGGGGCGGAGCTTGTAGAGTCATCGGATCGAGTTGCTGTATTTTCATTCCACAAAACGCACCTTCAGTATATAAAGCCATTACCCGTCTTCACCAAATTGCAAGTCAGATACACCAGAATCCAGGCACTTGGACTTGGTCCGGTTGGTTCTGGAGCGTGTTATCCGCCTGGGGATGGAAAGTCCTATCCTTCCTAGGTATTGCCCTTCTCATATTATTCAGTTGTTGCCTATGTTTACAATGTGGGCCAGCGATTTGCGGCTTGTGCGCCACATCATGTATTCCCCATTCAAGTTCAAGTTCAAATGCCCGTCAGAAAAAGGAAGAGCAAATGATGTTATATGAACAAATAGATGGATTAATGAGGATTGATATATCATGAAGGGTCCGTAGGGGACAAGGAGGGAATGAGGTAATATGAATTATTATGCTCAATTGTGTCCCCTACCACGTACCCCATCGGCTCCATGTACATATTTCAAGTACATGTAAGTTCCCTCCACTTCTAGCTATGAAGACGCAAATACATTTGCGTCCAACGTTAACATGTCTTCTTTCAGATCCACCATGAATGGGTCAAATATTCAGTTCCTAAGTATGCCTTGCCACCGTCTTTATATGGTACACTTTCACGTTTTTCAGCTCTGGCAAGTTAGGCCCTGATTTCTGCCATTGAGCCTTTTCCCTGCCTTCTGCCTCTGAATGCTACAGCCTGGACCTGCATCTGTAACCCTGAACTTTGACTTACTTCCTGCGCGGCATGTGGTGCCCGGCTCTGCCTGACTGCCTGCCAAAACTGTATTCAGCCTTCAAGATTATCTGCTCCGCTCCTCGAAAATACATTCTTGCCCAGTAGTTTAGGTAAACATCCCCCAGCTGCAGAGTAAAGGGCCCGGCCTTTCTGTCTCCATGCAAGTGTATTACTGTACCAATTTCCATAGAAAACTCCAGTTACTTAAAGAAATATATGCATCTCCTAGCCTTAGTGACAAGTAACCTCTGTCCCGATAGCCTTTAGTTTCCAGCAACATGTACTCCAAACACAAGATACCAGATATGATTTAGGAACAAGTTGATCTGACCCACCAGACTTCTGTCTCTAATCCTAGCGCTAAATGTCAAGTCCCCTGCACCCTCCAGTCCCACGTCAGTCCCACGTCAGTCACACGTCATGCTGCTGCGCACGCATCTCTGCCATATATTTCTGTTGACACTGCAGGATTCTTCTAGGGATCCACCCACTTGCGTCACTTCTATGAATGAAATGCTGAAATGTTTTTTCTTCTATGTGACGTTTCTGGCACCCACCTCCGTGTACACTCTTGTGCACGCCTTCTGATTACATATTGTTACGCACATGTTTCTTATCTTGTTTCTTTCAGCTGTTACGCCTTCTGAACCATCACCACTGTAATGATACTATATATACTGTGTACTGTTAATAAATCATTGTACATGTCCATGATTCTTTTCCAGAACCCTCATGGTGCTGGTCATGCTACCTGGTCCGGACCAATTCCATTTTATGGAATAAAACCCCTTAAAACTCAGATGCCACGGACTCTGTGTCTCTTATTTTGATTAAGCTATTTTATTGAACTTTACCGCATAGAAATTAAGTATCAGGTAATTTTATTTACCACAAGAGGAGAGAATGAGAAGACAGGGGGAATATCAAGAGAGAAGGGGAGTATAAGGAGAGAGAAGGAGAGTGTGAGGAGAGAGAGGAGTATGTGGAAAGAGAGGCGAGAATGAGGAGAAAGGGGGAGTATAAGGAAAGAGGAGTGTGTATGAGGAGAAAGGAGGGAGTATGAGGAGAGAGGGGGAATGTGGAGAAAAGAGGAATATAAGGAGAGAGGGGTGTATGAGGAGAGAGGGGGTAGTATGAGGAGAGGAGGTAATATGCGGAGAGGGCGGACAAGGAGGAGAGAGAGGAGTATGAGAAGAGAAGGGAATATGTGGAGAGAGGGGTGTATGAGGAGAGGGGAGATTATGAGGGGAGAGGGGGAGTATAAGGAGAGAAGGAGTAAGAGGAGTGTGGGAATATGAGAAGAAGGGGGTGTATGAGGAGAGAGGGGGTGTTAGAGGAGAGAGGATAGAGTATGATGACAGGGGGAGTATAAGGAGAGAGAGGGGAGAATGAGGAGAGAGAAGGAATATGAGGAGAGAGGGGGGAGTATGAGGCGAGAGGGAGAAGTAAGAGGAGAGAGGGGAGAGTATGACGACAGGGAGGAGTATAAGGAGAGAGAGGGGAGAATGAGGAGAGATAAGGAATATGAGGGAAGAGAGGGAGTATGTGGAGAGGGGGAGTATGATTAGAGGGGAGTTATGAGGAAAGAGGGAGGAGGGAGGAGCATGAAGAGATGGGGGAAATATGAGGAGTGAGCGGGGTATGAGGAGTGAGGTAGGACTATGTGGAGAGGAGGGAATACGAGGAGAGGGGGGAGTAGGAGGAGAGAGGGGGAGTATGGAAAGAGGAGGGAATATGAGGAGAGGGGGAGTATGAGGAGAGGGGAGAGTATGAGGGGAGAGAGGAAGTATAAGGAGAGGGGGCAGTATGAGAAGAGAGGGTTACTTTGAGGAGAGAGGAAGGAGTATGAGTAGAGAGCTGGCCGTATGAGGAGATAAGGGGGGATATGTAGAGAGAGGGGCAAGTATGAGGAGTGAGGAGGAGTATAAGGAGAGAGGGGGAAGTATGAGGAGAGACAGAGGAGAATGTGGAGGGAGTGGGAGTATAAGGAGAGAAAGGGTGTATGAGGAGAGAGGGGATAGTATGAGGAGAGAGGAGGGAGTATGAGGAGAGAGGCAGGACTATGAGGAGATGGGGAGAGTATGAAGAGAGATGGGGGTATGAAGAGAGAGGGGGAGTATGAGGAGAGGCTGGAGTATGAAGAGAGGGGGACATATGAGGAGAGAGGGAGGAGTAAGAGGAGACAGGGGGAAGTATGAGAAGAGGATGGAGTATGAGGAGAGAGAGGGGAGTATCAGCAGAGAGAAAGGAGTATAAGAAGAGAAAGGGGGGTGTGAGGAGAGAGGGGGTAGTATGAGGAGAGAGAGGAGGAGTATGAAGAGAGAGGGGGGAGTATGTGGAAAGATGGGCGAGTATGAGGAGAAAAGAGGAGTATAAGCAGAGAGAGGTGTGTATAAGGAGAGAGGGGAGAGTATGAGAAGAGAGGGGGAGAATGTGGAGAAAAGGGGAGTATAGGGAGATAGGGGGTATATGAGGAGAGAGGGAGTACTATGAGGAGAGAGGGAGGAGTATTAGGAGATGGGGGAGTATGAGGAGTAAAGGGGGTATGAGGAGAGAGGGGAGAATATGACGAGAGGGGGAAATATGAGGAGAGTAGAGAGTATGGGGAGACGGCGAGTATGAGGGGAGAGGGTGGGTATGAGGAGAGGGGAGAGAAAAAGAAAAGAGGGGGGAATATGAGGAGAGAGGTAGGAGTATGAGGAAAGAAGGGGGTATGAGGACAGAGGGGGAGTATGAGGAAAAGGGGACATTTCAGGAGAGGGGGAGTATGAGGAGAAGGGGAAATTTGAGGAGAGGGTGGAGTATGAGGAGACAGGGGCATGAGGGGAGAAGGGGAGTATGAGGAGAGTGAAGAGTATGAGGAGAGAAGGGAGAGTATAAGGAGAGAGATGAGGAATGTGAGAAGAGAGGGGGGAGTATGAGGAGAGAGAGGAGGAGTATGTGGAAAGAGGGGCAAGTGGGAGGAGAAAAGAGGAGTATAAATAAAGAGGGGTGTGTATAAGAAGAGAGGGGAGAGTATGAGAAGAGAGGGGGAGAATGTGTAGAAAAGGGGAGTATAAGGAGAGAGGCGGTGTATGAGGACAGTTGGTGGATTATGAGGAGAGAGGGAGGAGTATGAGCAGGTGGGGGAATATGAGGAGTGAAGGGGGTATGAGAAGAGAGGGGAGAGTATGACGAGAAGAGGAAATATAAGGAGAGGGGGAGTATGAAGACATGGGAAGTATGAGGGGAGAGGGTGAGTATGAGGAGAGGGGAAAGTATAAGGAGAGAGGGGAAAGTATGAGGAGAGAGGTGGGAGTATAATGAGAGAAGGGAGACTATGAGGAGAGATAGCGGGAGTGTGAGGAGAGAGGGGGAGTATAAGGAGAGAGGGGTGTGCATAAGGAGAGAAGGGGGAGTATGAGAAGAGAGGGGGGAGAATATCGAAAACGGGGCGAGTATAATTCCTAAATGTACACAGACGCACAGTGTGATTCTAGACAAAAAATATAAGACCATGCATTTTACCAAAACACATTTACTAGACTAAAACGTTCAAATGACTGCACACATTCCATGTATATAACTACTACATTTCAGTGAGAGAGAAGTAATATGAGGAGAGAGGAGGGAGTATGAGGACAGAGAGGAGGAGTATGAGGACAGTGGGAATATGAGAAGAAGGGGGAGTATGAGGAGAGAGGGAGGTGTTAGAGGAGAGAGGGGGAGTATGAGGACAGGGGGAGTGTGAGGATAGGGGGAGTTTGAGGAGAGAGAGGTGAGAATGAGGAAAGAGGGGGAATATCAGGAGAGAGGGGGAGTATAAGAAGAGATATGGAGAGTGTGTGGAGAGAGGGGGAGTATGAGGAGAGAGAGGAGTATGAGGAGAGCAGGGGGAGTATGTGGAAAGAGAGGTGAGTATGAGGAGAAAGAGGGAGTATTAGGAGAGAGGAGTGTGTGCGAGGAGATAGGATGGAATATGAAGAGAGAGGGGGAGGAATGTGGAGAAAAGAGGAATTTAAGGAGAGAGGGAGTATATAAGGAGAGAGGGGTAGTATAAGAAGACAGTAAGAAGTATGAGGAGAGGGGGGAATATGAGGACAGGGTGGAATATGAGGAGAAGGGGGAATATGAGGAGAGAGGGAGGAGTAAGAGGAGAAATGGGGGAGTATGAGGAGAGAGGGGGAATATGAGGAGAAAGGGAGAAGTATTATGACAGAGAGGGGGAGTATGAGGAGAGGGGGGAATATGAGGAGAAGGGGAGTATGAGGAGAGAGGGAGGAGTAAGAGGAGAGAGGGGGGAGTATGAGGAAATCAGGAGTATGAGGACAGGAGGAGTATGAGTGGAGAGAGGTGAGAATGAGGAAAGAGGAAGAATATCAGGAGAGAGGGGGAGTATAAGGAGAGAGAGGGAGAGAGTGAGGAGAGAGGGGGTGAGTATGAGGAGATAAAGAGCGGAGTATGTGGAAAGAGGGCAAGTATGAGAAATAAAGAGGAATATAAGGAGAGAGGGGTGTGTATGAGAAGAAAAGGGAGAGTATGAGAAGAGAGGGGGAGAGTGTGGACAAAAGAAGAGTATAAGAAGAGAGAGGGTGTATGAGGAGAGAGTGGAAATGGGGGAGTATGAGGAGTGAAGGGGGTATGAAAACAGAGGGGGAGTATGAGGAAATGAGAAATATGAGGATAAGAGGAGAATGAGGAGAAGGGGGACTATGCGGGGAGATGTATGAGGAGAGGAGTGAGTATGAGGAGAGAGAGGGGATTATGAGGAGAGATGGAGGAGTATAAAGAGATGGGGGAAGTATGAGAAGTGAGGGGGGTATGAGGAGAGAGGGAGGAGTATGGACAAAGAGGGGTACGTATGAGGAGAAAAGAGGAGTATAAGGAACGGGGGGGTGTATGAGGAGAAAAGGGAGAGTATGAGAAGAGAGGGAGAGGATGTGGAGAATGTGGAGAAAAGGGGTACTATGAGGAGAGACGGAGGAGTATGAGGAGATTCTGGAGTATGAGGAGTGTAGGGGGTATGAGGAGAGAGGTGGAAGTATGAGGAGAGAAGGGAGAGTATGAGGAGGAAGAGGAGGAGTGTAAGGAGAGAGGGGAGTATAAGGAGAGAGGGGTGTGTGTAAGGAGAGGGGGAGTATGAGGAGAGAGGGGGGAGTGTGTGGAAAAAGGGGCCAGTATAATTCCTAAATATACACAGATGCACAGTGTGATTCTAGACAAAATATATAAGACCTTGCATTTTTACCAAAACACATTTACTAGTCTAAAACGGTTAAATGACTGCACACATTCCCTGTATATAACTACTACATTTCAGTGGACAACCCTGTCTCATTTTGCAAATACATATGCAATTTGCTGTATTATTTTTGCCAACATTACATCAAAAAAGTGACACAATAGAAGAACAAAGAGGCGCAAGGGGCTTGTAAATCTGCCCCAGAGTGTATGCAGCAGTGCATGCATACTAACTGGGGAATTGTAAAGGGGGAGGTATAAGGAGAGAGAGAGGATTAAAAGGAGAGAGGAGGGTCTATGTGAAGAAGGGGGAGTATGAGGACAGAGGTTGGAGAATGAGGAGACAGGAGGAATATGAGGAGAGAGGGGAAGTATGAAGACAGAGAAGGGGAGTATGAGGACAGGAGGGAATATGAAAAGAAGGGGGAGTATGAGGAGAGAGGGGGGAATATGAGGAGACAGGGGGAATATCGGGAGAGAAGGGGAGTATAAGGAGAGAGAGGGAGAGTGTGAGGAGAGAGAGAGGAGTATGTGGAAAGAGGGGCGAGTATGAGGAGAAAGGGGGAATATAAGGAAAGAGAAGTGTGTATGAGGAGAGAGGAGAGAATATGAGGAGAGAGGGGTGAGAATGTGGAGAAAAGAGAAATATAAGGAGAGAGGGGGTGTATGAAGAGAGAGGGGAATATGAGGAGAAAGGGAGTATGAGGAGAGAGGGAAGAGTAAGAGGAGAGAGGGGGAAATATGAGAAGAGGGGGGAGTATGAGGAGAGAGAGGGGTATATCAGGTGACAGGAGGAATTATAAGGAGAGAGAGGAGGAATGTGAGAAGAGAGGTGGGAGTATGAGGAGAGAGAGGAGGAGTATGAGGAGAGAGGGGGGAGTATGGAAAAAGAGGGGCGAGTATGAGGAGAAAAGAGGAGTATAAGGAGAGGGGGGTGTGTATGAGGAGAAAAGGGAGAGTATATGAAGAAAAGGTGAGAATGTGGAGAAAAGGGGAGTATAAGAAGAGAGGGGGTGTATTAGGAGAGATGGGGTACTATGAGGAGAGAGGGAGGGGTATGAGGAGATGGAGGAGCATGAGGAGTGAAGGGGGTATAAAGAGAGAAGTGGAAGTATGAGGAGAGAAAGGAGAGTATGAGGAGAGAGAGAGGAGCAGTGTGAGGAGAGAGGGAGAGTATAAGGAGAGAGGGGTGTGTATGAGGAGAGAGGGGGAGTATGAGGAGAGAGGGGATAATGTGGAAAAAGGGTCAGTATAATTTTTAAATGTACACAGACACACAGTGTGTTTCTAGACAAAAAATATAAGACCTTACATTTTACCAAAACATATTTACTAGTCTAAACAGTTAAGTGACTGCACACATTCCATGTATATACCTACTACATTTCAGTGGACAACCCTGACTCATTTTGCAAATACATATGCAATTTGCTGCATTATTTATGCCAACATTACATCACAAAAGTGACAAAATAGAACAACAAAGAGGTGCAAGAGGCTTGTAAATTTCCCCCAGAGTGTATGCAGCAGTGTTTGTATATTAACTGGGGAATTGTTAAGGGGGAGGTATTAGGAGAGAGGGAGGAGTAAGAGGAGAGAGGAGGAAGTATGAAGAGATGGGGGAGTATGAGGAGAGAATGTGGAGAATGAGGAGAGAGGAGGAATATGAGGAGAGACAGGGGAGTACGAACACAGAGAGGACAGGGAGGAATATGAGGAGAAGGGGGAGTATAAGGAGAGAGAGGGGAGAATGAGGAGAGAGAAGGAATATGAGGAGAGAGGGGGGAGTATGAGGACAGAAAGGGGGAGTATAAGGACAGAGGGGAATATGATGAGAAGGGGGAGTAGGAGGAGAGAGGGAGGAATAGGAGGAGAGAGGGGGCAGTATGAGGACAGGGGGATTATGAGGACAGGGAGGAGTATGAGGAGAGAGAGGTGAGAATGAGGAAAGAGGGAGAATATCAGGACAGGAGGGAGTATGAGGAGTGAGGGGGATAATGAGGAGAGAGAGGGAATATGAGGAGAGAGGGGGAGTATGAGGACAGAGGGGGGAGTATGAGGAGACAGTAAGGAGTATGAGGCGAGAGAAGGGAGTATGACAACAGAGAGGGGGAGTATGAGGAGAAGGGGAAATATGAGGAGAGGAGGAGTATGAGAAGAGTGGAGAGTATGAGGAGAGTGGAGGGAGTTTAAGGAGAGAGGTAGGCGTATGAGGAAAGAAGGGAGAGTATAAGGAGAGAGAGGGGGAGTGTGAGGAGAGAGGAGTAGAAGGGGAGAGGGATGTGTATGAGGAAAGAGGAAGGAGTATAAGGAGAAAGAGGGGAGGATGTGGAAAAAGGGGCAAATATAATTGTTAAATGCACACAAACGCACAGTGTGATTCTAGACAAAAAATATAAGACCTTCAATTTAACAAAACACATTTACTAGTCTAGAAACGGTTAAGTGACTGCACACATTCCATGTATATAACTACGTCATTTCAGTGTACAACCCTGACTCATTTTGCAAATACATAAGCAATTTGCTGCATTTTCTTGCCAACATTACATAAAAAAGTGACACAATAGAACAAAAAAAAAAGGCACAAGGGGCTTGTAAATCTGCCCCAGAGTGTATGCAGCAGTGTATAAATACTGACTGGGAAATTGTACATTTAGAACACAAGTATGATTCTAGACAAACAACACTACTAATTACTCTTGAAGGGCTAATATCACTGCACACATTACAGAAATATACCTATTACATTTTACTGTACAACCATGAGTCATTTTCTGAATACAAAACCAATAACTGTTTTTTAATTCTATGAAAACTAGAAAAAAAGATAGCTTTATAAGCACTTATGTATCTGAAAACACAAAACATACAAAAATGCTTCTGTCAGTACAATTACTAAATGCAGACAGAGGCACATACATAAGCAAAGTGATGCATTTTTTGTGCCAACAATACATCAAAAAAGTGACACAATACAGCAACAAAGAGGCGCAAGGGGCTTGTAAATCTGCACCAGAGTATATGCAGCAGTGTATGTATACTAACTGGGAAATTGTAGATTTAAAACACAAGTCTGATTCTAGACAAAAAACACAATTAATTACTCTCTTAAAGGGCTAATATGAGTGCACACATTTCCTAAATATAATTACTGCATTTTACTGTACAACCATGAGTCATTTTGCAAATACATAAACAATTTGCTGCATTATTTGTGCGAACATTGCATCAAAAAAGTAACGCAATGGCAGCACAAAGACGCACAAAAGGCTTGTAAATATATCCCAGAGAATTTACAGTTGTGTATGTATACTGACTGGAAAATTGTAGATTTAAGACACAAGCATAATTCTAAACCAGCAACACTATTAACTACTCTACAACTGAAAAAGTGACTGTACACATTCTACATTTTTTAGTACTGCACTTTATTGCACAAAGCTGACTCATTAAACACATTAACTTACCAAATGGTTTTATCACAATAATTATCCAAATGCAGACAAACTCAGAATGTGGTTCTACACACTTTAGAAGGATAAGCACATTACTCTTACTAAAAACAAAAAACAACACATACATTCCCTTACAAGGTATAAACTCACCTTTCAAATTGATTTGTAGATTAAGAAGAATGCCACTCACACAACAGATATTCTTATACGGAATCTCTCTACTTCAATGTTTGCAGCAAAACCAAGAAAATGGCACATTTTCCCTCTCAATTTACACAGATATACATATTAATAACAAATGAAATTGCTTCACACATTAATTCAAAACCAAACACACATTTCTATTGGTTGAACATTTGAACCATTTCCAACTGACATAACTTTGAACCCTACCCCCAACAGATCATGCAAAAGTCAACTGTCCACAGAGGTCAAAAGTTCAGCACACTGTAAAACACTCCTCCTCAACAAGTTTACACTCTGCAAAAGGTACTTACTTATAAGTACCAATAAAGAGAAAAGCTCTTGTTAGAACCAAAAAACCAACATCTAAACACATAAGCTTGATAGATATCTGTAAAACATATTATTTTTATTATGTTTTTTCCTGCTTAGGTACATGTACGGGATGACTTAGGAACCTTGCACCATATGATCTTCTGGCCGCGCTTGGTACGCATACTGTAAATTTACTATAAAAAAACCCATTACTAATTTTTATTATCCCCGTGGACTCCATCACCCGGGGCCCAAATAAAACGTTGGGGACCATGGGGAGCCCCAACACCCCCACGGTCCCAGCCGGCTCCCCACGTACTTCGGAAGTCGGCATTGCTTTTCGTCAGGGAGAGCAGCTAACATGCTGCTCCCCCTGACGGAAAGCAATCTGTTTTCCTATTTGCAAGAGAGAGCAGGTTAACCTTCTCTCTCTTCCAAATAGGAAAGCAATTTGCTATGGTAGGGCGGGAGCCAGAAGGCTCCCGCCCTACCATAGCAAACAGCAGTGTCCCGGTGGGGTAGGCACTGCGGGACACTGCAGGAGCCAGGCCTCGGGGTGGTGGTCCCCAGGGCCCCAACAAGGATCCAGGAGGGGGGCTGAGCCCCCCTCCCAACAGTTAAAAGCCCTGGGGGGTAGTTGTCCCCAGTTCTGGGGGGTCCATCACAGACGCCCCTATTTTGAATGCTAGAACTCCGGGGAGGTGGTGGTCCCCAGGACGTGTGGGGGGGCTTGAGCCCCCCCACACAAGTTTTTTTTTTTATTAAAAAAAGAATCCCCAGGGGGTGGCAGTCCCCAGGGCTGTGGGGGGGCCCTCTGGGTGCCCCATTATAAATAAAAACATTGCCCCTAGGATTTTGCCCCCCGGGGGCTAATTAACATTAAAGCGGGCTTCGTTTTTTTTTCTTTTTCACGGCGTACGCGTACCCTATGCGTATCCTGTGATTTAAAAAAAAAGAAAAAAGATTTTTACCTTGGGGATCATTGTGAAACCCCCTTAGCAGCCCTAGGGGGTCAGGAAGTGTTATAGCAAATAGCAAACTTTTCCTGTCTATCTACACACTAAATCTACACACATATACAAATAAAAAACAAATCACATTTATTACCACATTAAATCAAAACGAAACACACTTTTCTATTGCTTGAACTTTTGAACCCTTTCCAACTGACAAAACTTTCAACCCCACCCCATTCCGCATTCTGCCTGTTACCATAGAAACACTTCAGAGAACACCTAACTAAGCACACAAGTGACAAGTTCATCAAATCATCAAACAATGTTGCAAATCAAAACAGCAAGTGTGCTTGGCTTGTCAATATACCAGCTTATCTTAAGTAACGTTCTTTTCTATCACTTTTTCTAATGAGGATTTTAAAAAACAGAAAATTGCCCCCTAGTTTTCTATGTAAAATGTTTCCAAACAACCAATCATTTCTTTGCTTTTTTCAAAACTCCACCTATCCACCATTTTAGAAAAATATTACTTTTCAAACTGCCATTTCATTTACAGAGACCATCTGAAGGCATCCTGACCTCTCTTCAAGATGCTTAGAGTTTGGATTGTGGGACACAGCTATATTTTCTTGAGTCAGAGGTACGCAGAACAGAAAGGATTTCACAAAGACCTAGGTTTACCAAATGTAGACATTAAATGGATTGGACAGAGAGGGTTAAAGTGGTACTAATTGATGCCATCCTTTTTACATCTCCAATACCCTGACCTCATAATTGTGCACTGTGGGGGCAATGACCTAGGCACTTTGACTGGGGTAGGTCCGGAAATGTTTATGAAGGACACCTTTATAGAACTGATGTCACGTTCCCCCCAAACTACCTTTGTCTATTCTAATATATGCTAAAGGCAGAAATGGAACTGGTCCAATCAATTTTGTCCACAGATTGAGAAAGCTAGGAAACATGTGAATAAATCTTTTTCTGCTTTTCTCTGAGACTACAGAATGGGGTCCATTTAAAACAACAATCTGCGTTTCAATAGGCATGGAATCTATAGGAGAGATGGTGTACATTTTACAGATGAGGGTAACAGAGTCTTCCTCTTGAACTTTAGACTCGGCATTGGTACTTACTTGTGTAGGTACTAAAATCTCCCAATAAACACTAGGGCTCTTTTTAGAGCCACCCAACATCTAAACACATAAACTTGATAAATATCTGAAAAATATTTTTCTTTGCAAGCTTAGGTACGCGTACGGGACGACTTAGGAACCTCGTACCATACATCATACGGCCGCGCTTGGTACCCGTGATGTAAATTTACCGTAAAAAAATTGCTCCATCACTAATTTTTATTATCCCCGGGGACCCCATCCCATGGGGCTCAAATAAAACATTGGGGACCATGGGGGGAGCCCCCCCGCCACTACGATCCTAGCCGGCTCCCCGCGTCCTTCGGAAGCTGGCATTGCTTTTCATCAGAGAGAGCAGCTTACACGCTGACGAAATGCAATATGCTTTCCTATTTTAAAGAAAGAGCAGGTTTCCTGCTCTCTCTTCCAAAAAGGAAAGCAGTTTGCTATGGTAGGGCGGGAACCTCGTGGTTCCCGCCCTACCACAGCAAACAGCAGTGACCGAGGGTAGGCATCCCGGGACACTGCAGGAGCCGGCCCTGCGGGGTGGCGTCCCCAGGGCTACCACAAGGCTCCAGGGGGGGCCGCATGGCCAACCCTCCCAACTGTTAAAATCCCCGGGGGTGGTGGTCCCCGGGGCTGGGGGGTCTGTCACAGACCCCGCTATTTTGAATATAAGAGCCCCAGGGAGGTGGCGGTCCCCGGGGCGTGTGGGGGGGCTTGAGACCCCACACAGGTTTTTTTTTTAATTTAAAAAAAGAAGCCCCGGGGGGTGGCGGTCCCTGGGGCTGGGGGGCCCCTCCGGTCCCCCCATTATAAATAAAAACATTGCCCCCGGGATTTGGCCCCTAGGGGGCTAATTAACAATAAAGCAAGGTTCAGGGTTTTTTTTTCTTTTTCACGGCGTACACGTGCCCTACGCGTATCCCGCGATTTAAAAAAATTAATAATTTTTTGGGGCCTTGGGGGTCTTTGTGGGACCCGCTAACCAGGCCCAGGGGGGCCGGGTGTTTCTACCCTGCCCCCTTTTCTTGTTTTTCTAGTTTCTTTTTCTGTTTTCTTGAGCCTCGATTCTACAGAGGCACAATTTGGTTGCCAACACTTCCTGGTTTGGAGTGTTGACAGACAGTTTACAGCCAATTGGCATGCAGCTCGTGCTCGCAATGTTACGCGTACTGTCCTCGGACAGTACGCTTACGGTACAACTTCGCAAATATATCTATGATTTTACTTTTGATTTTCCAAGGAACTACTGAACGGATTTACACCATTTAACAAAAAGTGTAATCTGCGAACCAAACTCTACCTTTTTGCCAAATTTAGTGTAATTCCGTTCAGCAGTTCGGGCTGTAGCCTCACTTAAAGGTCCTATTGGAAAATTGTATGGAGAAAACACGTTTTGGGACCCTCCTTTTTTCTCGGCCCCCACTTGACAAATCAACTAGAAACTTTCAGGGAAGGAGCGGAAAGGAGTAGGCCATCTTCTTTGACTGTTTCGCGAAGATTTGTCGACCGGCGTCAAAGTTATTCTAAATAGAATGTTGCGGATTTCCTTTGGAAACTAGGTCCTCCCTATTACTACCTACTGGCAACTGCCAGTAGGTAATATATATATATATATATATATATATATATATATATATATATATATATATATATATATATATATATATATATATATATATATATATATATATATATATATATATATGTATATATATATATATATATATATATTACCTACTGGCTATCGCCAGTAGGTATATATAGTTAGGATTAATTCCCTATGGGATTTCTGAAAATTCTATGTCTAATAACTTTGGCGTTTGTGGACGGAATCGGCTGAAATTTTCAGGAAAATGGCACATTTCGTTTCTGAGCAGCCCCTGAAAATTTGGTGGGGTTTCGTCAAGGGGGGGCTGAGAAAAAAGGGGGGTCCCAAAACGCGTTTTTTACATTGAGTTTTCCATAGGGCGGTTGGCCTCACTTTTAGCTCGAACGGCTGAATGGATTTGCACGAAACTTGGCAAAATTGTAGGGACTGGTAGCCCGATGTGCCTTTGCTAGGTCTCAATATATGTGCTTCAGTGGATTTTGAGAAATTAACGTTTAAATCAAGATATATATCTGTAACAGCGCTCCGGGCAGCGATCCGGTCCGCTTACTTTTCGCGTTTCGGAACTTTGCGCGCAGAAAGCTGATTGGCTCTCCGGTGTCTGTCAACATTCTAAACAGTCCGGAGCGGCCGCCATCTTGTCTCTCGGTAGGATCGAGAGAGAAGAAGAGGTGAAAAACGAAAGGGGAATTTAATGAAAGGGGGCAAGGTATCCCCCTCTTGACCCCCTAGGAATGTTGTTGGGGTT
The DNA here is from genome assembly GCF_964263255.1 of Lissotriton vulgaris. Lineage (NCBI taxonomy): Eukaryota > Metazoa > Chordata > Amphibia > Caudata > Salamandridae > Lissotriton > Lissotriton vulgaris. The sequence goes on along the minus strand of NW_028244448.1, from coordinate 19,054 downwards.
ATTAAAGGGTCCCCGTGGGGAAAAGGAAAAAAAAATGATTTTTCACGGTAGAAGCGCTTCACGGGCCGCGAACTGGGCCGCAAACTGGTAGCGAAACGGGAATTCGCCATTTTGTGCTTCGTTAATTAAATTACTAGGTATAAGGGGGTGCGGGAGACGTATCCTAATCCCCTATGTTTCCTGAGGGTGGCTGAGGAGGCTGATATATGTTGATACATCTCTTCCAGCGGCTGTGCGTGAGCTTTTTTTTATTTTGCTGCGTGACAGTCCGGAGCGGCCGCCATCTTGTCTCTCGGTAGGATCGAGAGAGAAGAAGAGGTGAAAAACTAAGGGGGAATTTAATGAAAGGGGGCAAGGTATCCCCCTCTTGACCCCCTAGGAATGTTGTTGGGGTTATTAAAGGGTCCCGTGGGGAAAAGAAAAAAAAAATGATTTTTCACGGTAGAAGCGCTTCACGGGCCGCGAACTGGGCCGCAAACTGGTAGCGAAACGGGAATTCGCCATTTTGTGCTTCGTTAATTAAATTACTAGGTATAAGGGGGTGCGGGAGACGTATCCTAATCCCCTATGTTTCCTGAGGGTGGCTGAGGAGGCTGATATATGTTGATACATCTCTTCCAGCGGCTGCGCCATCTTGCCTTTTTTCCAATGCCACAATTTTGTCGTGCACGGCAGCCATTTTAGATGCCAGGCTGGTCCCAGGCTATCACCTACCCCTGCGGATGTAGTTTATGGCCCCAGCTGTAGAGAATTCAGACATGCCAACCCTCCTGATTCAGGCGTGTGACTACTGATTTCAGTGCTAGTCTCCCGCCTCCCGATTTCTGCAAGCAAAAACCCGGGGGCATATTACGAACAACTAGCGATAATTTTTGTCTCTAACTTGTTTAGAGACAAAAATTATCGCCGCACATCGGCGATTTTTATCGCAGATAAACCTTGCTATTATCGCAGAAAAGTCAGCGATATTCATGTATTATCGAGCAAATGCTCTTAGCCATGTTATCCACCTCCCATTGGATAACATGGCTAAGAACTGCTCAGGGCAGGTGTTAGATTTTGGAGATATTCGCGCTTAGCGCGAATATCTCCAAAAGTTGGTAATAGAAGATAGCGATGTTAGGGACTGTTTCCAGTCGCTAACATCTTGGTACGCCACTTTGCATGTCATTAGTGATAAGTATCACTGACATGCAAAGCGGGGCCCAAGATGGTCGCTATCTCCTTTTAGCTGTCACTAACTGGTGTTAGCGACAGCTTGGTAATAGGGAGATAATTTTATCTCCGCTTTCATGGCTTTTAAAGCCAAAAAAGCGGAGATAAACCCCCTTGATAATATGCCCCACGATTCCTTGGGGGTTTCAGCTGACAGGGCTTGGTATTGTGTTACATGGTAATTTTTCCAGGAAACGTCAGAGGGTCGATGCAGGGGTTCTAGAAGAGGTGATAAACCATTTCAGCCTCATGAACAAGCGAATGGTCTTTTAAAGATTTGTGAAGTACTCGGGGCGGCGGTGTGTGTGTGCCCTCTTTTAGGAGCGGGCGGGGGGGCACTGCCAGCAACTTGCCAGGTCAGGTAGTGTTCAACACGTGCATCACCCTTTCTCTGCCTGCTATTGCGCTCCATGCTTCGGAAAGGTAAGAAAAAGAACGTGCATTTGAGTTTGAAATGTCCGATCCTGCAGCAGCACACTTCCAAAGCCCACACATGACAATAACCCGATTCAAGACCCCATTCACCCGTTTTTAAAAAAATAGATAACACTCCAACAAAGTAAGATTATAAAACTTTATTAACTATTAACTATAACGAACGGAACAAAAACTAAAAACATTTAAACATTTTTCAACACAAAAAGCAACAATGCTTAGAAGCTGTCTTTTGTGCGAATAGTCCCAAGGCAGCACAACGTGCAGAGTTCTGGACGGCACCCAGGTGATGTCGCCTGGGTGCCGCACTGGTTTTGGGATCCTACAATGCAGCACAGAAAAACAGCGTGGGGCGTCCCGGGTGGTGCGGGGGGAGGCCTCGTCAGTAGCGGTCTGTTGTGCGAATAGTCCCAAGGCAGCAGAACGCGTTGAGATGTTGATGGGACTGTGTCCAGTGTCACATGGCTGACACAACATGTACGACAGGCACCCAGGTGATGTCCAGTAAACTGCCGCACTGGTTTTGGTATCCTACAATGCTGCTCCGAAAATTGGCGTGCGGCGGCCCGGGGGTGGGGGAGGCGGCGTGAACGGGCCTCCCCAGGTGGCGGCCATCTAGCTGAGTTGCGCCCGCTCTTGCGGCTACAGCGTCTCGCTCACCATGTTGTTGAGTTGCTCCCACTCTTGCAGTGCAGCGATAGGCGGCTGCCAAATGGCTCTTAAAATGGCGGACGGCTCCTCGGTTTTGGGCCTGGTCCACTGAAATGGCCCTGGGACACCTTGGAACTCGGACGCTTGCCTGCTAGGGCTTGGGCTCCATTCTCGAAAAGCGTCCCCTCAGCCGTGAAGATTCTACAAAAGTCTTGGGGGCCCCCGACTCCCGCAGGCTTCCGGTGGGGAGCGGCTGCCATGATTGCTCGCGGAATGACCACGACGGAGCCACGAGATGGTGGTGCTCTCATGCTGACGCCAGCTTCAGTCTGAATGATTCAGAAACAAGGTGGGGCTTTCATCGTTTGGGAAAAAAAAATGTTCTAAACCAATGAAAAGTGTTATTTTTAGGTCATATGACCAAGCCTTCCATCTTTAGGAAACCAAAAGTAAAATGAACCAATGAAAAGTTTTATAAACAAGTCACATGACCTGTTATGCGGCATAGGGCTACAAAAAGCGTAGAAAATCCGTTGGCACGTGAGGCGGCGTCAGTAGCGGACCGATGTGCGAATAGGCCGAAGGCAGCACAACGCGCCGAGATTTGGATGGCACCGAGGTGGTGTCCAGCAAATTGCCGCACTGGTGTGGCCATCCTACAATGCTGCGCCGAAAGACGGCGTGTCCAGCTGAGTTGCGGTCACTGTTGCGGTACAGTGACTCGAACGCGCCGAGATCCGGATGGCACCGAGGTGGTGTCCAGCAAATTGCCGCACTGGTGTGGCCATCCTACAATGCTGCGCCGAAAGACGGCGTGTCCAGCTGAGTTGCGGTCACTGTTGCGGTACAGTGACTCGAACGCGCCGAGATCCGGATGGCACCAAGGTGGTGTCCAGCAAATTGCCGCACTGGTGTGGCCATCCTACAATGCTGCGCCGAAAGATGGCGTGTCCAGCTGAGTTGCGGTCACTCTTGCGGTACAGTGAGTCGAACGCGCCGAGATCTGGATGGCCCCGATGTTGTGTCCAGCAAGTTGCCGCACTGGTGTGGCCATCCTACAATGCTGCGCCGAAAGTCGGCGTGGGGTGCCCCGTTGGCTTATGAGGTGATGTCAGTAGTGGACTGATGTGTGAATAGGTCGGAACCAGCACAAGGCGCCAAGATCCGAATGGCAAGTCCTGGATGTTGAGTGCCTCAGTTGAGAGTTCTGAGCAGTGCTTGTAAGACTGTCTGAAGCTTATTTGCACCTACTGCAGCTTCACTATTGCCCTGGTGTGGCCAAAGGTGGCACATGACATAGGCGGCCGGCTCCCGAGGTGCGGCGGAACTTTTTTCCTTTTCCTTTCTGCTTCTTTTCCTACAATCCGTTTCATCTGAAGACACGACCAGGTCCCTGAATGTGTGCAGCAGGACGCTATTGATTGAATGAAAATGGCGGCTTGACACAAAGCTGACTCAAGCGTTACTGTTGATGCTATACAGACAAAAATTGGTTTTCAGTTTGCACATTCTTCAGGTTTTTTTTTTCCATCCAAGTCTGATTGAGAGTTTGTAGAAAAATGGCTTCAGATTTTCCACATACTACTCTTCAACATTCTTCCTAAATGTAACAATGTGAAACTCACTAGGAGAATGGCTGTTTCTGTTTCCTTTCAAAATGCTGCCAACACTATTTTCTGAATGGAAGACACCATCTTGTAGCATAAAGGGCCGAAAGGGGTTCTGGTCTGGCCGATGGTTGGTGGAGACATTTTGACTATATCTTGGACCTGCCCGGCCTCGCCCAAAATGGCGCCGGTATAAATGGGACTCGTAACTCCTTGCCCGCAAATGTATATCTAGAAAATGTTATTGTAAGTGGCCGTGTCGTATTTTAATTACAAAATGTACGTCCACCGATTCCGCAACTGTTAGACACCTTTGTTCTTGCAACCTAATGGCCCGCTCGTTACGTTCTTCTACAGTGTAAATGTCTCCTCATCATATACGATTTCAGTTTGCTCCGTGGCCGGCCCACGTGGTTATAGGCCCGTATTTGTATACTGACATTTTCACAATAAAGGTTTTTAAAACAAAACACGGTAGTAGTATTTACATTGGTAAAGTTTTTACTTTTAGTCACTGTTTTCGAATCAGTAAAGGCAAGTGAAATAAAGCAGTCCAATTACATGACGGATAAAAGGTATAATATGTAGGAACGCAGTAAAGATAAATGCTTAAGGGCAGTTGTGTTTTTCATGTCTGCAATATAAAGTGATCGATAAGAATCTGATAATCAGGCGTATCGGCGACTAAGATAGCAGGCCGAATCTCTTTTACTCAACGGCTCCGTTATGGAAGGAAGAAACGCCCTTTTTCTCGAAAAAGGAATATATTTTACTTACAAGACAGTTGTAAATTTTCCGGGAAAGTACATTAGCCTGGAATATTATAACATATGTTTGAAAAAAAAATATTGTTCGAAAACAATAAAAAGCGTAATTTTTAGGTCATATGACCAAGCTTTTCATCATTAAATTAACAAAAGTAAAATGAACCAATGAAAAGTTTTATTAACAAGTCACATGTCCTGTTATGCTTACGTTACGCGCTGCGCGCCGCGCCTCGGATCACTTCCGGGTGCGGTAACGCGGCGTGTCATATAACGCATTACGCGACAACGTAGGTCAAGAATATAGTCAAAATGTCTCCACCAACCAGCGTTCGGAACACAACTCCTTTCAGCAGTCCAAAAAGTTCTGTTAAACGACAACAGAGGGGACAGGCAACAAGAACCATCAGTCAAAGAGGGGAGGGCAAGTTCTTCTCTTCCGGGTCATGTTGGGGCGCTACCGGAACTGATCGAATTGGTAGTCTACAGTGTTTCTGGATGTTTCAGACTAAAGCTGGCGTCAGCATGAGACCACTACCATCTCGTAGCTCCGTCGTGGCCATTCCACGAGCAATCATGGCAGCCGCTCCCCACCAGAAGCCTGCGGGAGTCGGAGGCCCCCAAGACTTTTGTAGAATCTTCACGGCTGAGGGGACGCTTTTCGAGAATGGGACCCAAGCCCTATCAGGGAAGCGTCCGAGTTCAAAGGTGTCCCAGGGCCATTTTAGTGGACCAGGCCCAAAACCGAAGAGCCGGCCGCCATTTTGAGAGTCCTGTGGCAGCCGCCTATCGCTGCACCGCAAGAGTGGGCGCAATTCAGCTGGATGGTGGGCAAGACGCTGTAGCCGCAAGAGTGGGCGCAACTCAGCTGGATGGGACAAGGTTCAGAATTGAAGAGTCATCAAAAGGCAAAAAGTTCCGCCGGATCAGGGGAGCCGGCCGCCTATGTCGGGGGCAATCTCAGGCTACACCAGTGCTATAAGACTTGGGGAGGGTGTCGGAGCCAAGCGTCTTCTCCGAGTCCATGGCCATCACACCGCCCCTCAGGGGCCTCCGTCAAGCTGTTTAGGAAGGTAATATATCACATTGTTTTCTAATGCAGTCAGGTCCACAAACGACACTCACTTACTTTGAGAATAGTGAAGCTGCAGTAGGTGGAAATAAGCTTCAGACAGTGTTACAAGCGCTGCTCAGAACTCTTAACTATGGCACCCAACATCCAGAACTTATGCTATTTGAGAATGGCAGTGACATCGAAGCATCTCAGGGACCAAAACCATTAACGTACTTTCACGTATGAAAATCTTACTTGGGGAGGGGGCAGGAGCGAAGCGCCCCCTCCCAGTCAGCGCCACCACACCGTATGTTGAAAATTTGAAGCCATCGTTCTACAAAGTCAACCAAACTTGGATTAAAAATCTAGAAAAATGTACAAACTGAAAACCAGTTTTGGTCTGCATAGCATCAGTAGCAACGCTTGAGTCAGCTTTGTGTCAAGCCGCAAATTTGATTCAACAAAGCACAGACATTCAAAAAGGCTCAAATTCAGAACTCTAAACTATGGCACTCAACATCCAGGAGCTTGCCATCCGGATCTTGGAGCCTTGTGCTGCTTTCGATCTATTCACACATCGGTCCACTACTGACATCATCTTATAAACCAACGTTATGTAAATAGTTTTTTAATAAAATGTTTTACCCTGTTTCTTTGCTGGTGTGTTGTCTATATTTTTAATATTTGCATACAGTTTGTCGTTATTTTGTGCGGGATGGGTGATGGAGCCGAGCTGTCTTGCAGCCCTCATGGTGTGGAGCTCAGTTCATCTCACTATTTTCGTATTTCTCATGAAGGGTTGTTCCTAATATTTCTATTTTAGCGAGGTCAAAAAGAGATCCAATTAGTGGCCTACTGATTTTGCTCGATTACTTTTATTTTTTTTACACGATTTTTCACTATCTGCAAAGACTAAACAGAGTATTGCGACTTTGTGCTTGTTTGTAAATAGAGAATGATCCAAAGAGAACCAATTCTAAAACAGTAAATGCTTGGACAACAATCAATCAAATGGAGAGACAAGCAGCCACGACGGATTACAACGGGGGTAAAGGCCTGCGTTAACTACCCTTCAGTATCTGCAAAGAGAGAGTACTACTAAGACAAAAGAGGGGAGGGGGGGGGTGCAGCGTTCAAAGCACATCAGCGTGCATAAATACGAAAATGTTTTTATTTATCACGTACTTGACATTTTAAAGCTTTTCATATTTGCTAATAAAAAACCAATGAAATTCACAGAAAAAACCATAGGTTATAGTGGATATATAGTTAGGAATTTGCATTTACAAAACCTTGAAAATTCAATGAAAAAACCATTGGTTTTAGGCCATATATAGTTAGGGATTTGCATTTACAAAACCTTATTTTACTCGCATAAAACCATTGAAATTCCATATATAGTTATAAGCGCTAACTATATATCGCGCACCCGCAATCCACTGCTGATGATGTCACATATTACATCATTCATGACATGGTTAGTGACATCACTGATGACATCACTGATGACATCTCAAATGACATCACTGATGACATCACTGAAAACATCTCATTTGACATGACTGATAACATCACTGATGATATCATTCATGTGATAATACGATGAACCTCTTCAGACTCTAATATAACCTTAGATACAATCAGTGTAAACAGACACTCACAGACTGTCACTCATCCATGGAGTTACTCACACACCTAGTCAGTCATGCAAAGAATCAATCACACCTCCATTTCCTCAAATATACAGTTATACAAACTTTACTTATTCAAACATATACTAACACATATTTACTCTCTTATACAATCCCTGATACAAGTTCACAATGATCCATACAGCCACTCACACATTCACTGGCTCTTATGCACAGTTATTTATATATGTCAACTCTCACATGTACTGTGTTTTACATATGTACTTACTTTGACATGTAGCACTGAGATATCCATTCACTCACCAATACACTCATGCACACAGTCAACCGCCCATACAGCTGTTTCCACATGCACTTTTGAACCCACCCATCTAGTGAATCAACTGCTCACACATCTATGCACAGAGTCACACACCTCCCAGCTACCCACACACACACTCAGTATCCCATACAAATACTTGGGCAACCAATCAATAACCCATATAGTTACTCATATAGCTACTTATCAACACATGGAACAGTTTACAGAACAACAGACATAATGATGCACAAATTAAGACAGTTTAGTCATTAACCCATGCACTCAGTGAGACACATTTAATCACTCACTCATATAGTCAGTCATGCACCTACTAAATCCTTCATCCAGACACTTATATATCCACTCATTCTTCAATATGTAAGAGATATTTTAACTTTACAGAAACATACAGTCACTGGATGATGTCATTTGAGATGTCATCAGTGATGTCATCAGTGATGTTACTAACCATGTCATGAATGATGTAATATGTGACATCATCAGCAGTGGATTGCGGGTGCGCGATATATAGTTAGCGCTTATAACTATATATGGAATTTCAATGGTTTTATGCAAGTAAAATAAGGTTTTGTAAATGCAAATCCCTAACTATATATGGCCTAAAACCAATGGTTTTTTCATTGAATTTTATATATATATATATCGCCTCCTTATGGCTCCCTCCTTTCCCAGGTCGGCGCTGCAGTTGTGGTCGCGTCACTCCCGCAGTTGAGCCCAACTGCTTACTATTCCACAATATTTCTCCCCTTCGAGGAAGAAAAAACGGAGTCGCATTCAAAACAAATTCCAGCACAGCGCAGCAGTTAAGTTTCCTTCGTGATTTTATTAATCCATCGAGATAACATCTTCAAACTGTAACTATATGATTTCTTACTCAAACTCTTCTCGTGGAAAATCTCTTCCCACATTTCCTTCAATTCCGTCTTTTCTGATTTTGTTATGTTGACCTGTTGGGGCATCATCAGGACCCTGAAAAGGATCGTCCACTATCTTTCCCCACAGGCACGGAAACAGGTGGTGATCGCCCTTGTTGGCTCAAGGCTCGATTACTGTAACTCACTGTGCGCCGGGGCCAACAAGGGCCTTCTGCAGCGTCTGCAGGTTATACAAAATGCGGCAGCGCGGTTTGCTCTCGCCCTGCCTTGGTTGGCATCTATGACCTTGGCTAGGAAGAATCTCCATTGGCTCCCTATTCCCTCAAGGATCACGTTTAAACTCCTCTGCCTAACATATAAGGCTCTAACTGCAGGCTCGGCCGATGCCCTTGGATCGCTACTTACTAGATACGTTCCGAGCAGATGCCTACGTTCCAGTGAGCTTAATCAACTGATAACCCCTAGAGCCAAGAAGGCTAGATGGGGGAGCAAAGCTTTTTCTATACTGGCACCTCAGATGTGGAACTCACTCCCCCTGGAAATCAAGTCACTGCCTTCCCTCGACCTCTTCAGGAAGTCACTGAAAACTTGGCTTTTTATTAAAGCATACCAGTAAGCTCTGTTTCTGTCTGCTAACAGCCTGTTATTTGACTTAGGCGCCTTGACGCCCACTGGGCATAGCTGCGCATTACAAATGCCATTTCATTCATTCATTCATTCATGTAGGATGTTACATATTAAGCAACAGCAATGGAATTGTCCGCAACGTATTGTATATCCATGTTAGCATTCCACATGGACAAAATAACTGGGTTGTAGTCAATTATGTATTTTGACTCTTCATTTCTTCTTAATTTGTAGGTATTTTTGGGAGACTTTCTTGTGATAGTATGTTGCAAAGATGACATAAAACTGTTCACTCTTCCTTTCGATATTACAGGACATGGAAATCCAAAACGACATTTGGTGTAGAATTTGTCCTTAGATTTGTACTTTCTACGACAGTATTTCCCACAACGATGGCTTTGGAATTGTAAGATTTGTTGTCTTAAGTCCTTTTCTTATGTGCTTTTCGTTATAGCACATGTAGCATATTCTTCAATAAAAGACAACACAGTATCATCCGAATCTGTTCCAAATTTAGGGGCATCTTTGATCCATATCAGCATATGCATTTGAGAAGCACCTCTCGCTTGATACTACTTTCTCAAAAAGAAATCCAGAACCTCTCCAAGAGGAGGATTTTTTTATTGGTGATAAAAGACATTATAGCTTCAAATCTATGATTGAAATACCTGCATACATTAACTGGATCCAGAGAGCACAATTCTCTAGGTGTCTTGTATTCAATATTTACTATATTTGGATTTGGCTCTCGAAGAAATTGAAGTAAATCATCCCAGGCATATTCAGCACAGCTTAGAGTAAGGAACCATGTAGAAGTTCCTAAGTTCCTTAGTATAAATTTAAGTTCTCCATGACGATGGTACCAGTACTCATTAGTACCACACTGACATGCCATGAGATTAATCAGCTGAGATTTCAAAACATTATCTTTCTGCTGTACTTTATCCATAAATTCCTTTGCCGAAACATTTTGCAGATGTACACATGTTTTCAATATATGATTGACTGCATAAGAAAAGTCCAGACAAGTCACTCTCACACAAAAGATGAAACAAATACGGAATACATTGTCGAAATCTTGGATCTTCTGCATACAATCTTAATGTCCGGTATTCAGATGCAGGAATCTGCACAGGTCGGTCATCATATCGTCCTCCTTTTCCTGTTGGAAACAACTGAGGGAAACAATGAGCTTCCAAGCTTTCTTCCCATACACTAATAGGACTTCCCTTTGCTTCTTTCATTTGGAATAACTCTATAGTATTCCCCATCACTTCTTTGGAATGAAGTGGATGAACACTAATGTTCGTAGATTTCTTCAGTTCTTGACACATCCACTTTTTCAATTTGTCCAGTTGACGAGTCATTATCTTCTTCTACAGTTATTTCTTCTTCTACCACATACATATTTTTATAGTATTGAATATTTTTTACCAGATACAACGTTGCCTTTTTCACTTTCCTAACATCCACTACTTCTTGCCAGATATTCTTACTCTTAGTAGGAACGCCATTAACAAGAATAACTAGAGGTTCATCTTCTACATTTTCTGCACCAATTGTTTCAATAATTTTCTTTAAATCTAGAGGCAAATATACAACTCTTCTCTTTAATCCTCTCTGTAAATCTGAAGGAGGCAATTTCCCTGTCTTAGGCTCCATACGAACAATAGCCTGAAATTGATGCACACATTGAATAAGAATAGACTTATAGGTATTTAAATCCATCAGTTCAGAAGGAATATTTACCAACTCAAGATTAATATGCACAGCTCTAGTAGGTATTTTGTTCTCGTCTAATTTGTTATAACAATATTTACAAATACACTGATTAGAACCCAATTCAAAACAATTCTCTACCAACAAATAAGTTGCAAAATCCTTCCACTCATTATTATTTTCCTTTTCACTTTTTAAATACAGATCAACAGTCCTGGTCTGATTTTTATAAGGAGTTCATCGACAACAAATACAAGAATAATTTGGCCTTTAACCTGAAATCACCTTAAACTTCGTAATTTCTTGCTCAAAACTTTCTGTACTACAATGTACATTCTCTTCCACATTTCCTTCTATTAATGTATCAGTTTCTGCATTGTCTTCCTCAGGACCAAAGTAACTAACCTGAATTTCTTCACAAACGTTCATTACATCTGATACAGATCCTTGCAAAAGATCACTGTTCAACTTTTTTAACAATAGTGCTGGACTTTTTGCAAAATACAATGGGCCTCATTTATGAAAAGTGACGCATCGCTGCGTGAAAACAGCGATGCGTCACTTTTCACTGCGCACTCCTTGCGACACCAATGATGCGTCATATTTAATGTATGACGCATCATGTCGCAAGGACTTACAGATACGTCAGTATTTCTGACGCATCTGTAAGCGCAAAAGTGACGCATTGCTGGAGTGTGTCACAAAAGTGACGCATCTCCAGCAATGCGTCCTTTCACATGGGGAAAGCCCCATGTGAAAGGGCTTGCGTCAGTCTTACGCCTGCTGTGAGGCAGGCGCAAGATTTTGACGCAACCGCATCCTAAAAGTGACGCAGTGAAATCTCATAGATTTCACTGCGTCACTATTACGAGGCTTTTTGCGGGGGAACGCCCCCTCTGCATACATTATACCTGACGCAGGTATAATGTGGCGCAGGGGTTTAAAAAGTGACGCATCTACCTAGATGCGTCACTTTTTAAATATGGCGCAACAAGGCGCATGTTTTACGCCGCAGATGCATCACAAAAAGTGACGCATCCGCAGCGCAAAACTGACGCAAGGCCTCATAAATGAGGCCCCATGTTCTGACTGATTTCCTCATTTGAGTATGATGTACTGCTAACATCCTGAAATGGTGAAAAACACTTTGACATACTTTTTTTTAGAAAGACAAGCAAGAGAATGACCTTGCAAACCAGTATTTTCTCTCACTTTGCAAGGGTCTAGTCCTTGCAATATATTAATCTTTTGTTTAACACTTTTCTTAGCATAGTTACCTAAGAAATTGCGTAAAAAAATCAATAGATTCCTGCCGAACAAATACTACTGCAATTCCAAGTGCACACTGGAGCTTTAGGACGTCTCCCTAAACCTTCATCAGGTAACACCTCTTCTGCATGCATACTGTATAGGGGTTTTAAGCAATCCATGGCCTAAGGCCTACTTCAATGCATCAGTACTTCGGTACTGACTAAATAATTACAGTTCTGTAAGGAGATTGCCTGACTGAATTTATAAGTGCTTCAGTGTTAGTGCAGTGAATGGATTACCACAGACTGCTAAATTGGTCACTACAGTACTGCAAGAACAGTCACAGAGTGTTTGGTGGCAGTACAAGCATACAGAGTGGAGAATTGAGGATATAAAGCACAAGTGTACGGGATGATAGAAGAATACATATATACTGGATAGGGGTTTTAAACAGTCCATGGCCTAAGGCCTACTGCACTGCATCAGTACTTGGGTACTGACTAAATGATTACAAATCTGTAAGGAGAGTGCCTGATTGAATTTATAAGTGCTTCAGTGTATGAGGACAGATGAAGAGTATGAGGAAAGAGGGATGAATATGAAGAGAGAGGGGGGAGAATGAGGAGAGAGAGGGGAGTATAAGGAGACAAGGGTGTTTATAAGGAGAAAATAGTGTGTATGAGAAAAGAGGGTGGAGTATGAGGAGAGAGGGGGAGTATGAGGAGAGGGCAGAGTAAGAGGAGAGGGGAACGAGTGAGGAGAGAGGGAGGAGTAAGAGGAGAGAGGGGGAGTATTAGGACAGGTGTGAGTATACGGAAAGAGAGGAGAGAATGAGAAGACAGGGGGAATATCAAGAGAGAAGGGGGAGTATAAGGAGAGAGAAGGAGAGTGTGAGGAGAGAGAGGAGTATGTGGAAAGAGAGGCGAGAATGAGGAGAAAGGGGGAGTTTAGGAAAGAGGAGTGTGTATGAGGAGAAAGGAGGGAGTATGAGGAGAGAGGGGGAATGTGGAGAAAAGAGGAATATAAGGAGAGAGGGGTGTATGAGGAGAGAGGGGGTAGTATGAGGAGAGGAGGTAATATGAGGAGAGGGCGGACAAGGAGGAGAGAGAGGAGTATGAGAAGAGAAGGGAATATGTGGAGAGAGGGGTGTATGAGGAGAGGGGAGATTATGAGGGGAGAGGGGGAGTATAAGGAGAGAAGGAGTAAGAGGAGTGTGGGAATATGAGAAGAAGGGGGTGTATGAGGAGAGAGGGGGTGTTAGAGGAGAGAGGATAGAGTATGATGACAGGGGGAGTATAAGGAGAGAGAGGGGAGAATGAGGAGAGAGAAGGAATATGAGGAGAGAGGGGGGAGTATGAGGCGAGAGGGAGAAGTAAGATGAGAGAGGGGAGAGTATGACGACAGGGGGGAGTAAAAGGAGAGAGAGAGGAGAATGAGGAGAGATAAGGAATGTGAGGGAAGAGAGGGAGTATGAGGAGAGGGGGAGTATGATTAGAGGGGAGTTATGAGGAAAGAGGGAGGAGTATGAAGAGATGGGGGAAATATGAGGAGTGAGCGGGGTATGAGGAGTGAGGTAGGACTATGTGGAGAGGAGGGAATACGAGGAGAGGGGGGAGTAGGAGGAGAGAGGGGGAGTATGGAAAGAGGAGGGAATATGAGGAGAGGGGGAGTATGAGGAGAGGGGAGAGTATGAGGGGAGAGAGGAAGTATAAGGAGAGGGGGCAGTATGAGAAGAGAGGGTTACTTTGAGGAGAGAGGAAGGAGTATGAGTAGAGAGCTGGCCGTATGAGAAGATAAGGGGGGATATGTAGAGAGAGGGGCAAGTATGAGGAGTGAGGAGGAGTATAAGGAGAGAGGGGGAAGTATGAGGAGAGACAGAGGAGAATGTGGAGGGAGTGGGAGTATAAGGAGAGAAAGGGTGTATGAGGAGAGAGGGGATAGTATGAGGAGAGAGGAGGGAGTATGAGGAGAGAGGCAGGACTATGAGGAGATGGGGAGAGTATGAAGAGAGATGGGGGTATGAAGAGAGAGGGGGGAGTATGAGGAGAGGCTGGAGTATGAGGAGAGGGGGACATATGAGGAGAGAGGGAGGAGTAAGAGGAGACAGGGGGTAGTATGAGGAGAGAGAGGAGGAGTATGAAGAGAGAGGGGGGAGTATGTGGAAAGATGGGCGAGTATGAGGAGAAAAGAGGAGTATAAGCAGAGAGAGGTGTGTATAAGGAGAGAGGGGAGAGTATGAGAAGAGAGGGGGAGAATGTGGAGAAAAGGGGAGTATAGGGAGAGAGGGGGGTATATGAGGAGAGAGGGAGTACTATGAGGAGAGAGGGAGGAGTATTAGGAGATGGGGGAGTATGAGGAGTAAAGGGGGTATGAGGAGAGAGGGGAGAATATGACGAGAGGGGGAAATATGAGGAGAGTAGAGAGTATGGGGAGACGGCGAGTATGAGGGGAGAGGGTGGGTATGAGGAGAGGGGAGAGAAAAAGAAAAGAGGGGGGAATATGAGGAGAGAGGTAGGAGTATGAGGAAAGAAGGGGGTATGAGGACAGAGGGGGAGTATGAGGAAAAGGGGACATTTCAGGAGAGGGGGGAGTATGAGGAGAAGGGGAAATTTGAGGAGAGGGTGGAGTATGAGGAGACAGGGGCATGAGGGGAGAAGGGGAGTATGAGGAGAGTGAAGAGTATGAGGAGAGAAGGGAGAGTATAAGGAGAGAGATGAGGAATGTGAGAAGAGAGGGGGAGTATGAGGAGAGAGAGGAGGAGTATGTGGAAAGAGGGGCAAGTGGGAGGAGAAAAGAGGAGTATAAATAAAGAGGGGTGTGTATAAGAAGAGAGGGGAGAGTATGAGAAGAGAGGGGGAGAATGTGTAGAAAAGGGGAGTATAAGGAGAGAGGCGGTGTATGAGGACAGTTGGTGGAGTATGAGGAGTGAGGGAGGAGTATGAGCAGGTGGGGGAATATGAGGAGTGAAGGGGGTATGAGAAGAGAGGGGGGAGTATGACGAGAAGAGGAAATATAAGGAGAGGGGGAGTATGAAGAGATGGGAAGTATGAGGGGAGAGGGTGAGTATGAGGAGAGGGGAAAGTATAAGGAGAGAGGGGAAAGTATGAGGAGAGAGGTGGGAGTATAATGAGAGAAGGGAGACTATGAGGAGAGAGAGCGGGAGTGTGAGGAGAGAGGGGGAGTATAAGGAGGGAGGGGTGTGCATAAGGAGAGAAGGGGGAGTATGAGAAGAGAGGGGGGAGAATATCGAAAAAGGGGCGAGTATAATTCCTAAATGTACACAGACGCACAGTGTGATTCTAGACAAAAAATATAAGACCATGCATTTTACCAAAACACATTTACTAGACTAAAATGTTCAAATGACTGCACACATTCCATGTATATAACTACTACATTTCAGTGAGAGAGAAGTAATATGAGGAGAGAGGAGGGAGTATGAGGACAGAGAGGGGGAGTATGAGGACAGTGGGAATATGAGAAGAAGGGGGAGTATGAGGAGAGAGGGAGGTGTTAGAGGAGAGAGGGGGAGTATGAGGACAGGGGGAGTGTGAGGATAGGGGGAGTTTGAGGAGAGAGAGGTGAGAATGAGGAAAGAGGGGGAATATCAGGAGAGAGGGGGAGTATAAGAAGAGATAGGGAGAGTGTGTGGAGAGAGGGGGAGTATGAGGAGAGAGAGGAGTATGAGGAGAGCAAGGGGAGTATGTGGAAAGAGGGGTGAGTATGAGGAGAAAGAGGGAGTATTAGGAGAGAGGAGTGTGTGCGAGGAGATAGGATGGAATATGAAGAGAGAGGGGGAGGAATGTAGAGAAAAGAGGAATTTAAGGAGAGAGGGAGTATATAAGGAGAGACGGGTAGTATAAGAAGACAGTAAGAAATATGAGGAGAGGGGGAATATGAGGACAGGGCGGAATATGAGGAGAAGGGGGAATATGAGGAGAGAGGGAGGAGTAAGAGGAGAAATGGGGGAGTATGAGGAGAGAGGGGGAATATGAGGAGAAAGGGAGAAGTATTATGACAGAGAGGGGGAGTATGAGGAGAGGGGGGAATATGAGGAGAAGGGGAGTATGAGGAGAGAGGGAGGAGTAAGAGGAGAGAGGGGGGAGTATGAGGAAATCGGGAGTATGAGGACAGGAGGAGTATGAGTGGAGAGAGGTGAGAATGAGGAAAGAGGAAGAATATCAGGAGAGAGGGGGAGTATAAGGAGAGAGAGGGAGAGAGTGAGGAGAGAGGGGGTGAGTATGAGGAGATAAAGAGGGGAGTATGTGGAAAGAGGGGCAAGTATGAGAAAAAAAGAGGAATATAAGGAGAGAGGGGTGTGTATGAGAAGAAAAGGGAGAGTATGAGAAGAGAGGGGGAGAGTGTGGACAAAAGAAGAGTATAAGAAGAGAGAGGGTGTATGAGGAGAGAGTGGAAATGGGAGAGTATGAGGAGTGAAGGGGGTATGAAAACAGAGGGGGAGTATGAGGAAATGAGAAATATGAGGATAAGAGGAGAATGAGGAGAAGGGGGACTATGCGGGGAGATGGGAAGTATGAGGAGAGGAGTGAGTATGAGGAGAGAGAGGGGATTATGAGGAGAGAAGGAGGAGTATAAAGAGATGGGGGAAGTATGAGAAGTGAGGGGGGTATGAGGAGAGAGGGAGGAGTATGGACAAAGAGGGGTACGTATGAGGAGAAAAGAGGAGTATAAGGAACGGGGGGTGTATGAGGAGAAAAGGGAGAGTATGAGAAGAGAGGGGGAGGATGTGGAGAATGTGGAGAAAAGGGGTACTATGAGGAGAGACGGAGGAGTATGAGGAGATTCGGGAGTATGAGGAGTGTAGGGGGTATGAGGAGAGAGGTGGAAGTATGAGGAGAGAAGGGAGAGTATGAGGAGGAAGAGGAGGAGTGTAAGGAGAGAGGGGAGTATAAGGAGAGAGGGGTGTGTATAAGGAGAGGGGGAGTATGAGGAGAGAGGGGGGAGTGTGTGGAAAAAGGGGCCAGTATAATTCCTAAATATACACAGATGCACAGTGTGATTCTAGACAAAATATATAAGACCTTGTTGCATTTTTACCAAAACACATTTACTAGTCTAAAACGGTTAAGTGACTGCACACATTCCCTGTATATAACTACTACATTTCAGTGGACAACCCTGACTCATTTTGCAAATACATATGCAATTTGCTGTATTATTTTTGCCAACATTACATCAAAAAAGTGACACAATAGAAGAACAAAGAGGCGCAAGGGGCTTGTAAATCTGCCCCAGAGTGTATGCAGCAGTGCATGCATACTAACTGGGGAATTGTAAAGGGGGGGGTATAAGGAGAGAGAGAGGATTAAAAGGAGAGAGGAGGGTCTATGTGAAGAAGGGGGAGTATGAGGACAGAGGTTGGAGAATGAGGAGACAGGAGGAATATGAGGAGAGAGGGGAAGTATGAAGACAGAGAAGGGGAGTATGAGGACAGGAGGGAATATGAAAAGAAGGGGGAGTATGAGGAGAGAGGGGGGAATATGAGGAGACAGGGGGAATATCAGGAGAGAAGGGGAGTATAAGGAGAGAGAGGGAGAGTGTGAGGAGAGAGAGAGGAGTATGTGGAAAGAGGGGCGAGTATGAGGAGAAAGGGGGAATATAAGGAAAGAGAAGTGTGTATGAGGAGAGAGGAGAGAATATGAGGAGAGAGGGGTGAGAATGTAGAGAAAAGAGAAATATAAGGAGAGAGGGGGTGTATGAAGAGAGAGGGGAATATGAGGAGAAAGGGAGTATGAGGAGAGAGGGAAGAGTAAGAGGAGAGAGGGGGAAATATGAGAAGAGGGGGGAGTATGAGGAGAGAGAGGGGTATATCAGGTGACAGGAGGAATTATAAGGAGAGAGAGGAGGAATGTGAGAAGAGAGGGGGGAGTATGAGGAGAGAGAGGAGGAGCATGAGGAGAGAGGGGGGAGTATGGAAAAAGAGGGGCGAGTATGAGGAGAAAAGAGGAGTATAAGGAGAGGGGGGTGTGTATGAGGAGAAAAGGGAGAGTATATGAAGAAAAGGTGAGAGTGTGGAGAAAAGGGGAGTATAAGAAGAGAGGGGGTGTATTAGGAGAGATGGGGTACTATGAGGAGAGAGGGAGGGGTATGAGGAGATGGAGGAGCATGAGGAGTGAAGGGGGTATAAAGAGAGAAGTGGAAGTATGAGGAGAGAAAGGAGAGTATGAGGAGAGAGAGAGGAGCAGTGTGAGGAGAGAGGGAGAGTATAAGGAGAGAGGGGTGTGTATGAGGAGAGAGGGGGAGTATGAGGAGAGAGGGGATAATGTGGAAAAAGGGTCAGTATAATTTCTAAATGTACACAGACACACAGTGTGTTTCTAGACAAAAAATATAAGACCTTACATTTTACCAAAACATATTTACTAGTCTAAACAGTTAAGTGACTGCACACATTCCATGTATATACCTACTACATTTCAGTGGACAACCCTGACTCATTTTGCAAATACATATGCAATTTGCTGCATTATTTATGCCAACATTACATCACAAAAGTGACAAAATAGAACAACAAAGAGGTGCAAGGGGCTTGTAAATTTCCCCCAGAGTGTATGCAGCAGTGTTTGTATATTAACTGGGGAATTGTTAAGCGGGAGGTTTTAGGAGAGTGGGAGGAGTAAGAGGAGAGAGGAGGAAGTATGAAGAGATGGGGGAGTATGAGGAGAGAATGTGGAGAATGAGGAGAGAGGAGGAATATGAGGAGAGACAGGGGAGTACGAACACAGAGAGGACAGGGAGGAATATGAGGAGAAGGGGGAGTATAAGGAGAGAGGGAGAAGTAAGAGGAGAGAGGGGATAGTATGACGACAGGGGGGAGTATAAGGAGAGAGAGGGGAGAATGAGGAGAGAGAAGGAATATGA